>NW_026067944.1:31316405-31329630 GCF_014885135.2 Alexandromys fortis
ACAATCTCTCCAGCAAAGGCTATCATTGGTGTTTTTTATTTTCGCCATTCTGACAGGTGTAAGATGGTATCTTAAAGTTGTCTTGATTTGCATTTCCCTGATTGCTAAGGAAGTTGAGCATGACCTTAGGTGGTCCTTGGACTTCCCACAGGGCAGGGAACCCTGATTGCTCTTTGGGCTGACGAGGGAGGGGTTCGTTGGGGGAGGGGGAGAGAAAGGGGAGGCGGCAGTGGGAAGAGACAGAAATCTTTAATAAATAAATAAATTTTAAAAATATGAGGTTAGTATTTAATAATAATCTTCTTTTTAGCTCATAACACCAAAGCTGCTGCAAATAATAGACAAAAAGTTGAGCCATCAGATATCCTTCCGGTATTCTATCCTCAAAGGCTATGTCCAAGGGGAAATGGATGTACTGAATATAATCGATCACATTGCAAGTTCCAAACAAGCGAAACAGGTGAGAGAAAAGCCAAGCATGAGGAGAAACCTTGACGCCCTTCACTGCCCGACTGCCGTCACATGCCTGGGCCGGTGTCTTTGCACACAGGTGTAGTCGCTAACTCCTGAGCTGCTGGTCTATTTCTGTTACTACACCACTTACCTTCTTTAACTAGAAAGCCTGTGCCATATTAGCGCACAAGGAGGGTCTTGGGAGGGGCCTTTGTATCCATGCATAGTGCCCAACTCTCTCTCAGGATCATTCAGGAAATAGTGGGGGGGGGGGGGAGCCACAGAGCTGAGCAGAGCTTCCTCATCGTGCTCCAAAGATCTTTCCGTTTCTTTCCATTTTCTGGTTTTGACCCAAATCAAAAGTAAGGGAAAGAGAGGCCAGTGGTGCGGCAGACAGAAAGGAGTAAGGAAAACAAGAGTTACCTACATGGGCCCAGTCACGTGCACTCTTGCCGATGAGAAATGGGGCCCAGAGAGATTTGCTTGATCATGTCTATACCGCCACAACAAGTAGGTGGCAAAGACACCCTTGGACCTAAATTCCTTTTCTTTTTCTTTTCATTCCTAGTTTGAAGCATATTAATGTCTGTACATGCCTAGAAGTTTGACAGCTAGGTGGAATTCAGTATTTGCCTTTCAACGTAATTTGTAACACTCGAATGCCAAATTTTATACGCCACAAGCACAGTAAAAATATTGTACACCCATCTCATGGTAGAACACATAAACAGCATGTCTCCTCTCTGCTCCCTGCAACTCTAAGCCAGTTTTCCTAAGTTTGCTCACCATCTCTCATGATTAATACCTAGCAATGGGAGTTAAGAGGGCAAACAATAGGATATAAAGGACTTGGGTTTCTCAAATATCAGCCAGTGTTTGTTAGGATTTCAGTTCTCATACACTTTGGTCTAATTTCCTATGCCTATGAGATTGAAACCCACCCCTGTGTCTCTAATTTGAAAGCACGTTGCCCCAATCCTGTCCTGACCCTTAAGACATTCTTCATCATGCATAAAAATATTTATTTCTCTTTTACATGTATGTGTTTTGCATATGTGTATGTCTGTGCACAATGCGAGTACCGCATTCTCATGGAGGTCAGAAGAACCAGACTTAGGGACAGTTGTGAGCTGCTTTGTGGTCTCTGAGAATTGAACCCAGGTTCTCTTAACAGCTGAGACATCTCTCCAGATGCTCCGTTGTGCATTTTAATTAAGTTATCCCACTAGATTAAAAATCAGTTACAAATGTAAAGCTTTTTTGTTGTCTTTTTTGTTCTATAGATATTGTTAAAGCGGGTAGTGAGGAACATGGAGCATGCTATGAAAGAGCTCGGTAGGTACTTCCCTCTAAACGTGCACCCTAACCCTCTCTTACCATGGCAACATCAGAAGAGCAGTGGGTTTTAGAACCAAAAATCTACAAAGAAATCTACTTCTTTTTCATAAATGTGTGTTTTTATTATATGTGCATGAGTGTTTTGTCTACACACATGCCTGTGTACCATATCCATGCACTTCCACAAGAGGCAGAAAAATGGTGTAGGATTCCCTGGAACTGGAGTTGGACAGTTGTGAGCCCCCATGTGGGTTCTGGGAACTGATGACTGGTCTTCTTCAAGAGCAGTAAGTATTTATAACCACTAAGCCATCTCTATCCCCCAAACCATAATTCTTAGTAGTAAAATGGTAAACTTAAACAACCCACAGGATTGTGCTTTCTAGTGTGCGTAATATTACTGTAAATGTATATTAGCATATACTAAATATATTAGAATAGTATTACTCATTACACTTTCTCTCTCCATGACACAATAAAAGTTTTTAATGTGTATTCAAACAATCCACATTACCACATCATGATTCTTTATATCATTTGTGGCTTTATCAATCTTCGTCTCTTCCAAACCAGATACATCTTGTACCTTTCTGAGGGGCTCAAAAATTATTGCCATAGAGAGATTCAGGATTTATGGATTGTATCAGAACCTGAAGATTTCTCTGAGGAGCACGGAAGGCTCTGAGTCATGCCAGGCTGTACTTCTGGTAGAGGACAAATCCTGAGTAGAACAAACATGCTGAAAACACAGTGCTCACATGTGAAAACACAGTGCTCACATGTGAAAACACAGTGCTCACATGTGAAAACATAGTGCTCACATGTGAAGACAATGACATGTGAAACGAGTGTTCACATGTGAAGACACAGTGCTTACATGTGAAGGCACAGTGTTCACATGTGAAGACACAGTGCTTACACGTGAAGACACAGTGTTCACATGTGAAGACATAGTGCTGACATGTGAAGACAATGACACGTGGAAAGAGTGTTCACATGTGAAGACATAGTGCTGACATGTGAAGACACAGTGTTCACATATGAAGACACAGTGCTTACATGTGAAAACACAGTACTCACATGTTAAAACATAGTGCTCACTTGTGAAGACATAGTGCTGACATGTGAAGACAATGGCATGTGAAAAGAGTGTTCACATGTGAAGGCACAGTGCTTACATGTGAAAACACAGTGCTCACATGTGAAGACAGCGGTTGTCAGGAAGTGGCAGGCAACAAAGAATACAGAGAACCTGAACATGAAGCTTGAGAGAACAGTAGAGCAGCTAGTCACAGGGAAGAGAAGAGGGCGAGATCAAGGGAAAGCCCACACGTCCCACGTGAATGAGTGACGTTTACATGGGTATCTCAGAATGCAGAGAAGAGAAGTAAAAAGGTGCAGATGGATGTGTTTTCTTGATTCGCCAACAGGACATGAGGAAAATAACCCAGGAAAAGCTGTAGGACTTAATCAGGTACCACAGCTGAGCATGTAGTATATAGTCAAAAGTCCTGTTTTAAATTGGACAAGAAAGTGGATCTGAACACCAGACACGTAGCCCCAAGCATGCATGCAGAACCCAGGGACAGCAGGCCAGTGTAACCATTCGTAGGTTATAGGGATAGGTCTTTCCATCCTTTCTCCATGGGCTTAGCACAAGTGTGGGTGTATCCAAGAAAATCCCAGAATCTGCTGGTGAGGGGTTGATGGTAGCAGGCCAGACAGTGGGATCCATGCCCCTGTGGTGAAGGTTGAACTTTGCTGACTTAGAGGAGAAGGGTTAGCTTCTTAGCCTCACAAATCACTTAAGGCTATTTTCTCATTTTACCTAAAAATATTGCATTGTTCCTCAGGCTACTTAGAGTATGACCATCCAGAAATTGCTGTCACTATGAAAACGAAGGAGGAGATTAATGTCATGCTCAATATGGCTAGAGAAATTGTCAAGGCTTTCCGGTCCAAAGGAATTCTACATAAAATGGAAGATACTGAAATTAATAAGGTAAGATGGCATATTTCCAGAGTAATCGTTTAGTTTTATGACACAAGAAACTGAAAAGAATGAGAATGAAGATATTAAAAGCCTTAGACCTTTTGTGCTCTCTGAAAATTAAGTTTGTACACACTCAGACTACAGTGTTGGAGCTTCCCAAGATTAAATGTACTCCTTATGACACTCACAAAAAGTCTCCAAAGAATGTACACAAAGGAAAAAGAACCTAAGTGCTTCACTATAAAAATCATACTAAACAGAGCAAACATAATACAATAATTACTGGAAACTGTAAGTGTTCAGAAAAGGCAAATAGGAAAAAATGTCAAAATGGCATAAACAAATCTTGTGGGGAACAAGGAAGTTGGGTGTAGATATAAAATCGTAAAGAAAAAATTAAAGAAATTACCTTAACTTTAGATTAAGCTCTCCAAAGAAAAGAAAAAGATGAGCAGAATGGTTAAAACAACACCATCAAGCAACATGCTATTTATGGAAAAGAAGGAAGTTGGACCTTTACCTAAAACCATGCTGAGAAAATTACTCAAAATGCATCCACAGCCTAGAAATAAAACTTAAAACCATAATACTGAAAGAAGAAAACATAGAGCTAAAATTCCATTACCAACTAGGCTGATTTCTTGGAATTAATGCCAAGAACACATGCAAAAATAGACCAAAGAAAAAGAAAAAAGGAAAAAGAAAAGAAACAACATTTTTTAAATGTGTATCATATTACATACTAAAAAATGTGACCTGTGGAGTGAGGCTATATTTTCAATCTATACATTTAAGATATTGATATGTAGATAATTTTCCTAAAACTAATAAAACATGATTGTTCAAACAACAAAAAATTTAAAACAGATCTGAAAAGACATCCAAATGACCCAAATAATCACGTAAATATTTGTCTAATACCAGTGATTCCCAGGGATATGAAAGTCAAAATAAATAAGACAACAAGTAGAAATGAAATCACATTTTGCATTCAGCCGAGTGAGCACACTGACTCAGGAAAACAGAAATACCACATGTTGGTAAGCAAGTAGAGGAAACGGAATCCCTGTGTGCTGCTGGTCAGACTGTAGATGGGCGCGGCCTCTCTGGGAATAATATTAAATTCTCACAGCACCTTAACATTGCCAGTTTGACTCACAGTTTTCCTGGACATACACTCAAAGGTAGGGAACTGTTTCTTTAAGAAAGATTTCTACATTTGTATTCATAGAAACAATATGCATAGTATCTTCCAGATAGAGACGAACAATTATGCAATATGTGCTCTGTGTATAGAATTGAATATAGTCAGTCTCAATAGAAATAAACAAAAGCTGGCCATGGGTAGATGAACATTGAAGATAGCTAAATGACCCAGTCACAAACACTGCAATCCACATAAAACATTGCAAAATGAAGAGTTCTCGAGGGGAAGGGTGACAACTGCACAATATAGATATAGTTAGTACTACCACAGAAGGCATAAAAGTATCTAATTTAGTGAAGATACACTTTATATATTTTAGCTTGGAGAAAGAGAACAGTGGGGATCTGTCTATTATACTAGATGTTTAGATGTGTTATAATAATAAAATAATGATAAATTACCCTAAAAGGGAAAAATGAATGAATAAATCATACTTGGGTTCAGTGGCAAACCGACAAACCTGAATGTAAACAGTATTCTAATGTTAAACTGATATTGAAAATTTGGTAGAAATGACAGATTATTCAACAAATTATTCAAAATCTATGTGAAAATAACTATTAAACTATAAGGCTTAATATATATTAAATAATATATATAAGGATTTAAGCTTCCCCTCTGTAGATATGTGAATATGTTTTACCACCATTGGTTAATAAACAAAGCTGCTTCAGCCTATAGCAGGTCAGAATATAATCAGGTTGGAAGAGATATATAGAGAGAGAGTAGGCAGAGTCAGAGATATGCCATGTAGCTGCTGAAGGAGAAAGATGCTCATGGGAATGTGCCAGAACCATGATGGTAAGCCACTACCTCATGGTATTGCACAGATTAATAGAGATGGGTTAATTTAAAATATAAGAGCTAGCTAGCAATACACCTAAGTGATAGGCCAAGCAATGTTTCAATTAATAGTATAGGCAACCGGAAATGAATGAACAGCCTCTGCCTACAAATCACTATAATGCTACATATTGATTTCTTATTCTTTATGTGGAAAAACCTTGCTAAAGCACTTATTGCAAAGCCCATATCTTCTAAGTAAAAAGTTAAATAGATAACACCACACAGAATGTAAAATTTTGCACATTGAAATGTACTATTCACTTTGGTAAAGACAATGAGGGAAAGCTGGTCCAGTGACCAACCCAGCTACCAGCCAGGACCACAACCAGGGCTGAGTTAACTCTCCTCAACACCCATCTCATCTATGAACCATTGGAACTTCTGAAGGGGACAAACCTACAGATTCAAAACAGCAGGAAATCCATGACATAGGGCAACAACAGGATAGCAAAGAGGAACTCCAATGAGAGACCATTATTGATAATGCAGCAGAAGCAAGAGGCCTTAAACAAGACCAATGACTCATGGCATTGGATACTTAGAAGTAAAGATGATTGGACTAAAGGGTAAATAAGCTGTGTAAGTCAATGGGCCACACTACAGCTTCCATGATGAGAGCCTTCTCTTTGGTTGTTGTTGGTTAGTTGGTTTTGGTTTGGGAGTTTTGATTTTCTTTTAAATTTTGTTTTGTCTTAGGAGGAAGGTTTCATGGGCAGAGGGCAGATTTGAGGGGATGGGGAGATAAGTGGGACTGGGATACATGTGTGAAATCCACGAAGAAACAATAAAAGCTAACTGTACTGAAAGTGAGGTAGCAGACAGCACGGTGCAGAAGACATTTGTAACCAAAATTACCAAGTAATGAAAGAGAATCCCAGAATGTGTCAGTGCCACACCCAAGGAAATAAGAATCATTGAATAGCTTAAAGGGAACCCAATTTTAAATTCTCCACTTCTTTCCATATCCTCCATCTGTCTGTCTTGTCTGTCCCTACCATGTTCTTAATATGTATTGAACTGCACAAAAAAAAAAACACAACATGAGAAAGAAATGAGGAGTCTCTTAATCATTTTTTGTCAGAGTTTGCAAGGGAAAAATTTACCTTATGACGCCTAATGACAAAAATAGCATTTAAAAGCCACAAACAGATGTTATCAACCTATAGCCAAGGGTTGCTTACAACCTTTACGGTGGGTGCTTTGTTTACTTTAAGGTTGTTTTCAATTTATTGACTGCTTTCAGCAAATGTTTACCATGGCATGCATTATTTTGGATCAGGGGCATGAAAGAATACCTAATTTAAAGATAAAGCTTATGTTTAGCTTAGATTATAAAACTGATTACATGTAAAAATCCAAGGCATAGTAAAGCTGGTTATGTTGTTTCTTAAAGGAAGATTAAACTTATACCAACTGAGTACTCAGGACAGATTGAGTACATTGTTTAAATGGTCTCAAGGCATATTATTAACTTGGATGCAAGGTGCAGGCAAAGTTCAGTTTCTGAAGGTGAGAGGTGTTTTCAGAAAAAGCTATTTCCACACAGTGTTCCCATAAATGATGAGAAAGGGCAGAAACTCCTACAGAAAGCCTGAATAGGAACTGAAACAGGTACAGATATGAAAAGAACATTTGTCAATAGCTATTTTTAAGAGATAGTAAAACATCTCTAATAACAAAGAATACATATTATCTCTGTACTCTTTAAGAAATAGAAATTAGAGCCAGCAACCTAGGCCAGAGCAGGCCTGAAGGGACCTGGAACAGATCCAGACCAGGGATATTTGTGGAGGCAGGACTGAGCCAGTGACCTGGGCCAGAGCAGGTTGTTTCTTACAGGGAAAGATTCAGCATGTCTGACCTACGTCTGTCTCAGGCAGGAGATTCATGGCATCTGCCTGTCTGTCCTAGCTAACAAATTGGATAAGAAAACAGAATTCATCCTTCTGCTGCATACAAAAAACACACCTCAACCTCAACAACAGACATAACCTCAGAGTAAAAGGTTTGGGAATTTTCCAATCAAATGGACCTAAGAAACAAGTGGGTATAGCTATCCTATTATCTAACAGAATAGACTTCAAACTAAGATCAATCAAGAGAGGTAAAGAAAGACATTTCATATTAGTCACAGGAAAAATCCATCAAGAGGAAATCTCAATACTGAACATCTATGCCCCAAATACAAGGGCACCCTCATATGTAAAAGAAACACTTATAAAGCTAATCATACATTAAACCCCACAAACTAATAGTAGTAGGCCTGGTCTAGAAGAGCTAGTTCCAGGACAGGAACCAAAAGCTACGGAGAAACCCTGTCTCGAAAAAAAAAGAAAGAAAGAAAGAAAGAAAGAAAGGAAGGAAGGAAGGAAGGAAGGAAGGAAGGAAGGAAGGAAGAAAGAAAGAAAGAAAGAAAGAAAGAAAGAAAGAAAGAAAGAAAGAAAGAAAGAAAAAACTAATAGTAGTAGACTTCAACCCTCCACTCTCACTACTGGACAGGTCAGTCAGACAAAAAATGAACAGAAAAATAAGGGAATTGACAGATGTTATGACTCAAATGGACTTAACATCTACAGAATATTCCATCCAAACAAAAAAGAATATACCTTCTTCTCTGCAGCTCATGGAACTTTCTCAAAAATTGACCATATATTCATTAACAAAACAAAACTCAACAGATACAAAAAATGGAATAACCCCATAAATCTTAACAGATTACCATGACTTCAAACTAGAATTCACAGCAGCACTAATTCCAGAAAGCAGACAAACACAAGGAAATTAAACAATGCTCATCTGAATCATCAGTTTGTCAAGAAAGAAATAACAGTAGAAATTAAAGACTTCCTAAAATTCAATGAAAATGACCACACAACATACCCAAATATATGGGACACAATGAAAGCAGTGTTAAGAGGAAAGTTTGTAGCACTAAATGCCTACATAAAGAAGCTTGGAAAATCCCGCACTAGTAAATTAACAAAACATTTGAAAACTTTGGAACAAAAACTCACCCAACAGAACTAGACGGCAGGAAATAATCAAATTGAGACCTGAAATCAACAAAATAGAAACAAAGAAAACAATACAAAGGATAAATGAGACAAAGAGTTGGTTCTTTGAGAAAAACAACAAAATAGAAAACCTTTATCCAAACTAACCAAAAGGCAAAGAGAGAATATCCAAATTAACAAAATCAGAAATGAAAACAGGGACATAACAACAGACACAGAGGAAATCCGGAGAATTAGTAGGTCATATTTTCGAAAACCTGTATTCCGCAAAATTGGAAAACTCAAAGGAAATGGATAGCTTTCTGGATAAATAACACTTACCAGATATCACAGACTAGATAAGCAAATTAAATAGACCTATAACTGCTAAAGAAATAGAAACAGTCATCGAAAGTCTCCCAACCGAAAGAAAAAAAAACAGGACCAGAGGGTTTCATCGCAGAATTCTACAAGATTTTCAAAGAACTAATACCAATACTCCTTAAATTGTTTACACAATAGAAACGGAAGGAACATTGCCAAATCCTTTTTATGAGGCTACAATACCCTGATCCCAAACCACAGAAAGATGTTACTAAGAAAGAGAATTACAGACCAATTGTACTCATGAACATTGATGCAAAAATACTAAATAAAATACTGGCAAATCAAATCCAGAAACATCATCCACCATGATCAAGTAGGCTTAATACCAGAGATGCAGAATGGTTCGACATACAAAAATCTGTCAACATATTCCACCATATAAAGAAACTGAAAAATGAAAACCACATGATCATCTCAGATGCTAAAAAGGCTTTCAACAAAATACAAATCCCTTTATGATAAAAGTCTTGGAGAGAACAGGGATACAAGGAACATACATAAACATAATAAAGGCAATATACAGCAAGCCAACAGCCAACATCAAACTAAATGGAGATAAACTCCCAGAGATCTCACTGAAATCAGGAACAAGACAAGGTTGTTCATTTTCTCCATATCTAGTCAATATAGTTCTTGAGGTCCTAGCTAGAGCAATAACACAACAAAAGGAGATCAAGGGTATACAAATCAGAAAAGAAGTCAAACTCTCACTATTTGCTGATGATATCATAGTTTACAATAAGCGACCCCAAAAATTCTACTAAGGAATTTCTACAACTCATAAACACTTTCAGTAATGTAGCAGGATACAAGATTAACTCAAAAGAATCAGTAGCCCTCCTTACACAGATGATAAATGGGCTGAGAAAGACATCAGAGAAACATCACCCTTCACAATAGCCACAAACAGCATAAAATATCTTGGAGTAACTCTAACTAAACAAGTGTAAAATTTGTATGACAAGAACTTTAAATCTTTGAAGGAAGAAATTGAAGAAAACACCAAAAAATGGAAAAATCTCCCATGCTCTTAGGTAGGTAGAATTAACATATTTAAAATGGCAATCTTCCCAAAAGCAATCTACAGATTCAATGCAATGTCTATCACAATCCCAGCAAAATTCTTCACAGAGCACCAAAGAATGGTACTCAACTTCATATGAAAAAGCAAAAAAACCTAGGATAGCCAAAACAATCCTGTACAATAAAGGAACTTCTAGAGGCATCACAATCCCTAACTTCAAACTACTACAGAGCTACAGTACTGAAAACAGCCTGGTATTGTCATAAAAACAGACAGGAGGACCAATGGGACCGAATCAAAGACTCGGATATTAATCCACACAACTACAAACACTAATTTTTGGCAATGAAGCAAAAAATACAAAATGGAAAAAAAGAAAGCATATTCAACAAATGGTGCTGGGATAACAGGTAGAAGAATGAAAATAGATCCGTATCTATCACCATATGCAGAACTCAAGTCCAAGTGGATCAAAGACCTCAACATAAAGCCTGTCACACTGAACCTCATAGATGAGAAGGTGGGAAGTATACTTGAACACACTGGCACAGGAGAACACTTCCTAAATATAACCCCAGTAGCACAGACACTGAGAAAAACAATTAATAAATGTGACCTCCTCAAACTGAAAAGCTTCTGTAAAGCAAAGGACACAGTCAACACGACAAAACGGCAGCCTACAGAATGGGAAAAGATCTTCACCAACTCCACATCAGGAGATCAGAGTCAGATCTCCAAAATATACAAAGAATTCAAGAAATTGGTCATCAAAAGAAATAATCCAATAAAAAATGGAGTACAGACCTAAACAAAGAACTCTCAACAGAGGAATCCTTAATGGCTGAAAGACACTCAAGGAAACGCTCAACATCAGAAAAATGAAAATCAAAACAACTCTGAGAATCCACCTTACACCTATAAGAATGGCCAAGATCAAAAACACTGATGACCGCTTACGCTAGAGAGAATACGGAATAAAGGGAACACTCCTGCATTGCTGGTGGGAATACAAACTGGTATAGCCCCTTTGTATATCAGTATAGCAATTTCTTAAAAATTTAAGAAAGAACCTTCCTCAAAACCCAACAATACCACTTTTGGGTATATATCCAAGGGATGCTCAATCATACCACAAGGACGTGTGCCCAGCTATGTTTATAGCAGCATTGTTTTTCATAACTAGAACCTGGAAACAACCTTAATGCCCCTCATGTGAAGAATGAATAAAGAAAATGTGGTACATTTACACAAGGGAGTCTACACAGCAGAGAGACATAATAACATCTTGAAATTTGCAGGCAAAAGATGGGCTAGAAAACATCATATTGAGTGAGGTAATCCAACCCAGAAAGACAATTATCATTTGTACTTACTTATAAGTGATTTTTAAACTTAAAACAAAAAAAAACCAGCCTATGAATCACAATCCCAGAGAACCTAGACAACAATGAGGATGCTAACAGAGGCATACCTGGACCTAATCTACATGGGAAGTATTAAAAGACAAGATCTCCTGAGTAAATTTGGACTTTGGGGACCATGGGAGAGGGTTAAGGGGGAGGGCAGAGGCAGGGAGGGGAGTAGAGAAAATGTATAGCTCAATAAAATCAATAAAAAAGAAAAAAAGAAATAGAAATTAACTCAGAGGTAGACAGATCTCTGTGAGTTCCTGGCCAGCCTTGTGTACAAAAGAATTTCCAGGGCTGCAATGACTACATAAAGAAAAAAAAATTTAAAAGAAAGGAGGAAGCTGGGCGGTGGTGGCGCACGCCTTTAATCCCAGCACTCGGGAGGCAGAGGCAGGCGGATCTCTGGGAGTTCGAGGCCAGCCTGGTCTACAAGAGCTAGTTCCTAGTTCCGAGACAGGCACCAAAGCTACAGAGAAACCCTGTCTCGGGGGAAAAAAAAAAGGAAGGAGGAAGGGAGGGAAGAAGAAACAAAGAATGAAAGAAGGAAAAAGAAAAGGAAAAAAGGGAAGGAAAAAAACAAAGGAAAAGAAAAACGAGCTAGCAAGCAACTGGAGCGATGGTTGGAGAGATGACTGAACTCTTTAAGAGCACATATTGTTCTTGTAGGGACCCAAGCTCAGTTTCTAGTCCCTACGTCGTGAACTCAAGTCAGCCTGTAACTGCAGCTCCAGGAAGCCTCACATTCTCTTCTTGCATCTGGGAGCCCTCACTGGCACCAGAATAACCCACACATAAGTATATAATTACAACTAAAATTAAATCTTACAAAAATAGAAACAAAGCTACTACGGATGTAGTTCAGTGGCTGAGTGCTCGCCTACCATAAACAAAGCCCTGATTTCAATACTTAGTACTATATATAGGTTAATTACATATATGAAAAAAAGCTGGTAGTGCTAGGATACACCTATAATGGAAGCAGAGGCAGGAGGATCGGGAGTTCAAGATGATCTTGGCGTAGAGATGTACTAGAGGCTAAGTTGGACTACACAAGTACTGTCATAAAGAAAAACAGAACTAAGAAAACGAAAACTAGTAATGATATATTTTCTTGTCAACTCATACAAATTCAAAAATATAAACTACATTTAAATACTATAGACTAAATACAAATCAGCACCTATTTCAAAATGGCGAATAAAATACTCAGCTTTGAAAACACATGCCCCTGTTCATTATCCTATGCCAAGTGGTCAACACTAAACACACACATATATTGCTGACACCAAATGGACTCAACAGGATGATACATGATATATATGCACACGTATTATGTAGGTAGGTATATGTGTATCTAACAATAGTTGAAGATATCATGAATTTGAGAGGGGGTTAGAGAAGTTGGAGGCAGGAGAAGGAGGGATGGAAATGAATTAAATATGGTACTTGCGTATAAAATAATCAAAAATTGCATACATGCAGAGTGTGTGTGAGTGCAAAGTGCAGATGTAGAAGAGGGCATTAGGTCCCCAGAAGCTGAGATTACAGGCTGTTGTGAGTCACTTAGGTGCTGGG
>NW_026067944.1:31330540-31401004 GCF_014885135.2 Alexandromys fortis
GAAAGCAGAGAGAGAGAGAGAGAGAGAGAGAGAGAGAGAGAGAGAGAGAGAGAGAGAGAGAATTTATACAGAAGACTAGACACTCCCAAAGCCCACCACTAGTGACACGCCTCTTCCAGCAGGGCCACACCTCTTACACCCTCCCCAAATAGGTTCCCAATGGGGAATCAAGTGCTCAAAGACATGAGCCTGTAAGGGACAACCAAGTGTTCAGATATGTGGCCCTATAGGGGACACTTCTCAGTCAAAGTACCACAATCCAGGATGGGAGACCCTCACATCCTGTGTCTTGGGTCTACAGTGTCCTCCAGAGCAGACAGCGGACAAACACAATACAGTAAAAAACAAACAAAACAAAACAAAATACTGCTGTTTCCCCCCCCCCTTCCTCCTCCTCTTCCTCACCCTCATTCTGTATACATGAGTTTGGCTCACCTTGCTTCCTATTTTGTGCTTCTAGTTAATCATGGCCAAAAAGATTGAGGTACTTGATATGCAGTCCATAGTCCAGCCTCTCAACATTGAAGAATCCCCATACTATATCCCCTGGCTGAGTAAAGATGCTGAAACCATACAGTTTATTCAGGTAAAAAATTTCACTTCCTAATAATACCTTTAATGTTTTGGCAAGTAATCATTAAAACAAGAAGGATTTAGTTGGGATGCCCACAAGTTAAAACTGTGTCACTTCCCCCTTGCTATCTACAGGATACAATCAGCATCTCTTTGAACCCAAAGTCCTAGCACAAGCCACCTCCCACCTGCCTCTCCACACCAGCTTCCGTCTCCCCCATGTCACACACCCTTCATACTGCTTATGCTGAACAACTGCTGGTGCCATTTTTACTACACTGCTTTCTAATTCCGTTAATATTCATATCCTGTGTGGCTTCCTGAAAATGTCCGTTGGCCCTAGACCTTTTTCAAGCTTTCTTTACTCGTTGTACTTCTGTAGACTGCCAGAAGTAGGCTAATTTCTCACCAGAATACCAACCACCATGCTGTGTTTAGTTTGAAGTAAGGAAATGTGCTACCATTGTTTCTAGTAGTTTCTGCTATACTATTAGTACATTACAGAACAAGTAATTTTACATCTCTGCCCCACTATTTAGCTCATTCATCTTTTATCTTTCCTTTTCTTTCCCTTTGGTTGTTGATTCTGAGAAAGAATATTGTTATGTAACCCAAGCTGGCTTCAAAGTCCCACCAGATGTCAGCTTCCCAGATGTCAGGACTGCAAACATGAGCCACGATGTCTGGCTTCATGCATCTTTTGAATGCCTACTCCATGATTCCACATAATGCACAGAACAAACTCATTGAGTGTTTGTGGAATGGATAAATCAATAGGCCTGACTTGTTTGCATAGTATTCTTTTCAGTGCTTGTTCCATAAAAGAAGACAAGTTATACTTCTTCCTCTTCGGTATTAACACTGGATAGTTACATGCTTAGAGTCTTAGCGTGACCAAGACGTGAACATGCCACTAGTTTCGTCTCCCTGCAACTTTTCGCCTAGATGAAACATCTTCAATCTCCCACTCCATTCTTATTTCTAGATTATTTTTCTTCATAAAATGAGCATTTCATACTAAATTTATAATATTCATGACCCTCTACATTTCTCTGCGTACCATTCATAATTCCTGTTTTCTCTTACAAATTTGCAACCAACACAGCTTCTTAGATCTTAATGAATATTTACCATAAATGTATAAAAGTTCTATCAAAGGATAAACCAACATCCTGAATCACTTTCTTTTTTTCCTTTTCCTTTTATTTTTTTTTTAGGAAAAAGCAAGAGTTGTAACATTTGATTGTGGAAATAACATATTTGAAGAAGGTGATGAACCAGAAGGAATCTACGTAATAATTTCTGGCATGGTCAAGGTAAAGCAGAGATGTTTGTGAATGTAATTGAGAATATTCAAATTGTTTTCTTTTTTAAAAAAAGAACTTTGAAAAATGAAGAATTATTGATTTTCTATACCATAACTGGGATCCTTCCTTAGGGGAACAATTAGCACGCAAATGATAATTTCCAGGACAGACACAATGGCCAGCGACCTGCCACTTTTCAAGCCACATGTCTCAATATATAAGAGGAAAAAATACAAAGGGCCACCTCTGGAGATGTAAACTTGCCAGTCATGGCTCACCTTGTGTTTATATGAATGGGAGATTCAGCCCTTTAAGATTTATACAAATTGACCTGCAGAGGGAAGTCAGAAATCCTCACCTTGCGACAGAAAGCTCTCTGGGAAAGTCGCTGCTCATCTGAGTGATTTTATCCTTATGAAGAGACACCAGGACCACAGCCACTCTTACAAAGGAAGACATTTAGCGGAGGTGGCAGCTGACAGTTCAGAGGTTCAGTCCATTCTCATCACAGTGGGGAGCATGGTAGCGTGCAGGCAGACATGGTGCTGGAAGAATAACTAAGCATCCTACAGCATGCAGGGACAGAAAGTGAATGGGATCATTTGTAGTATCCTGAGCACAGGAAACCTCAAAGCGTGCCCCACAGGGACACACTTCCTCAACAAGGCCCAAGCCACACCTCCTAAGAGTGCCATTCTCTGTAAGACTATGGGAACCAATTAACGTTCAAACTACCACAGTGCTTAATTTAATAACTTGACTTTAAGAGGGAGAACCATTTCTAGAACCCTGTGGTAACAATGTAATGGTTAAAACTGAAGTGACGAGTTTGGGGGTTGTAAATTAACCAGCCTACGCGTTTTCCTCATTGTTCTCTCAACAGCTTAGAAGGTCAAAGCCGCACCTGGAGATGGAGTGGGTACCCTCGGAGTCAGACATTAAAACTTACACTCAGCATTACACAGAGTATTTACTCAGCGGGGAAATAATAGGAGAGCTGAACTGCTTGACAAGACAGCCGATGCAGTATTCTGCCACCTGCAAGACCGTCGTGGAGGTGGGAGCACGGTGCTTCTGGCTTGTTCTTATAGCTCATTCCATGCCTGGTATCAAATCTAGGATACTTTTAGGGCTCAAGGGCCAGTGTCAACATGTATAGGAATGGTAAAGGAGCATGCATTGTTTACAGATATATACACACTTTACATAATATATAATATAATATAATATATACACACTTTACATAATACCCTAGCAAAGTGGCTTCAAAACTGAGCCTACCACAGTGAAAGAAGATTTTATCCAGAGGAATCTGAGTCAGATGAGCTATTTCATGGTAAAATTGGGTAGAATGTTTTAACTATTAATAGCACGTACAGATTGGCTAGAAGTTCGCTAACATGTATAGAGTTTAGGACTAGGTAAATTCCTACTTGAATGAAGGCTTTAATCTAGCTGTGTGAAGTTTAACGTAGGAGTTCACCACAATAAAATAATTTACGTTCAAAGAACAAGGAAAAGAAAAGAATGTGCCATAAATTATAGGATGAAGAAGGGGGGGGAGTCAGCATTAGCATGCGGTAGGAAAGCTGATCAGGTTGATGAAAAGCCCTCCTCTCACCCCACACATGACGGAGGGCAAAACAGGGTTGCAGGAGCTTCCACTGCCACAGAAAGAGCAATGACTTTCAACTAGAAAAGCACAGGGAAGAAGCAAAACCAGAGGTTCTTTCTAGGAACAGTTTTTCCAGGGCACACAAGGAGACAAGTCAGTGAAGCCAAGAGCAAACGGTTTGATTTATCTAGAATGTGGAGGGTTTGAAGGACAAGCGCCCAAGCTTTTCTAGCAAGTTAGTGGCGTTAAGTGGAAATTCGGCGAAGGCAAGGGAATTTTAGTGAAAATGGACACCCGTGTGCAATTGCTCTCATTTAAATAAACCAAGTATAAAGAGATGTAATGGAGACAACTTGTGAAATTTTAATATGAACAAACTATTGGATGCTTTTTATAATGGGTGTTAGGTGAAGAGAAAATTTTTAAAGGGTTCGAGCGGCTTCAGGAGCATTAGAATCTCATTTGGAAAGTGAAGATGTTTAACTAATAGAGAGCGCATTCCTCATACATTTTAGGTACAGAGTAGGGAAGATGGGGAAGGATGTGGTTAAAAAGAAGAAGCAGAATTTTAGCCGGAGTCTGTGTTTCCTGCAAAAGGGATACTTTTATAAGTGAAAACGGGGCTACAAGTGCGCGGTGAGAGGATGGGGA
This sequence comes from Alexandromys fortis, assembly GCF_014885135.2. NCBI lineage: Eukaryota > Metazoa > Chordata > Mammalia > Rodentia > Cricetidae > Alexandromys > Alexandromys fortis. Next base: position 31,334,687 of record NW_026067944.1, read on the forward strand.
GATCTGTTATCTTATCTCCAGATTGATGCTCAAGAGCCCATATTTTTCTGTGCACTTTAGCTTCGGTTTAGGTAGAGCACAGAGGAACAAGCATGGTGTTGATGGGGTATTTAAAACAAGTTATATAAAGCTTGGCATTTGAAAGAGTTACAGAAAGTCAAGCTGTCAGTCACAATAGATTTAAATGTGAGCGCATATCTGTGCATTCACAGACACAAATATTACCATTATCACTCGGAGGCCAGTGATCCAGGTATGGATTTTATATGACTACCTAGTTTCTCACAACCCTGTAGATGTATAGACGTATTTACTTGGGGTTGGTTTTATTTTTTTTTTTTGGTTTGTTTGTTTTAGTAGGATAATCACATCTGTTCCATTTTTAAAAGATCTTTAAGTAATGACAGAATAAAATAAATACATGTGACATTCTGGGTAACAAGGATTTGGATAAAAAAACACTAGCAAACCATAATGAAGCCACTGTATAACATAGCACACCCACCACAACCAAGCACAAAACCTCACAAAATACACGGGGCCATGCCTTTCATCACGATAAACAAGCAGGGATAAAGATAAGTCTGGAAGTCCTGGGAAGAGAAGTTACATTTTTAATGAAAAAAAGCTTGTTGATTTTAACTGTCGATTTGACCTGGGAGGATTCTGAATGAGCAATGGTCTAGACCAGGCTAACACACGAGTGTGTCTGTAGGGGACAATGTGGGTTTTTAATCAATGGAGAAGGCCTGGCCCATTGTCAGAGGCCCTGTTCTTCAGGCCACAAACATCAAAAGGGAAGACAGAGCTGACTGAGAGCAGGCAGAGACAGACACATTCATCTCTCTGCTCTTGTCCATAGATGTGAGTGAGCAGCTGCTTGATCTCCTGCCTGCCTTACCCAGAATGCTGGACTCTAGCTTGCAGTGAGAATCCAAATAAATCTCGACTCTAGATACTACACACTTTCTGATAGAGTGTTTTATCACAGCAACACGAGAAACTAGGACAGCCCTTCACCTAACCTTGTGTGTGTGACACTGTTCTCTAGGACAGCCTTTCCCCTCACCTTGTGTGTGTATGATATTGTTCTCCTAGGACAGCCCTTCCCCTCACCCCGTGTGTGTGTGTGTGTGTGTGTGTGTGTGTGTGTGTGTGTGTGAGAGAGAGAGAGAGAGAGAGAGAGAGAGAGAGAGAGAGAGAGACTGTTCCCCTAGGACAACCCTCCACCTCACTCATGTCTCTCCTCCCTCAACTGTTCTCCGGTCACAGTGGTTTTGATGAACTGTACAGTTGTAGTCAACTTAATGGCTGGTTGTAGTCCAGCATCCAGCTGGTGTCCCACAGGCAGAATTCCATGGAGACTCTCTACATGTCCTCAGCTGAAAGATTCCAACAGGCTGAGGCAAAATCACACTTCATAGATTGTTAAGAATGACTTAGAGATATTAGTGGTAAAGAAGAGCCACCAGGTGCAGGGGCATACACCTGTAATCCCAGAAAGTGACAAGATTATCCTCCCAAATTCAAGGCTAGCCTGCTCTACATAACGAGTTCTAGGCCAGCCAGAGCCACAAAGCAAGACCTTGTTTCAAAAAATAAAAAGCAATAGAAGAAATACCACCACAGATTAAGAACATTTAAGGTTCAGTTGTCAAAAAGCAGAAACTGTTTTAAACCAGCGGCATCCAGCTTAAGAAGCAGAAATAATAATAGACCATGGAAGTAGAGAGCACACGTCAAGTAGCCTTCTCAGGACCTGCCCCATAGAGGCCGAGATGAGCCCCGCCTTCTCTAGATCTGCTGTGTCGGTGCTGAGAGTGAGCACGGAGGAGCCAGTTTCGACGTTAACTTGCATCCATCTTACACTGTTTCAGAACATACCTAAGGCTTTCAACTATCTAAATTATAACAGCCAGCCTGCAGTGACTCTCAGTGACCAAATAATAAGCGAATCTCTACAATGAATCTCAGCAATCTTTCACTGCCAGTTGCCCCCTGATTTTCACAGGTGTGCCATGGCATGTGTGTTGATTAATTAAATCACAGGATAAATGTTAATCGGAGTAAAAAAAAAAGCTTTTTAATGGATGAGATTCCATTTTTGCAGCAGGGTGAATGATCCTGAAGGAGAATGTGCAGATGTTACAAACCGGGAACAGAAAGACAATACTGCGTTTTTTTAACCTCCAGGTAGACCGTAAAGCAGCAGACTTGTCTCCGAGAGCACAGAGGGGTGGTGACCAGAAGCGTGTGGAAGGGGAAGGGAAGGTGGTGGTCACGGGTACACATCAGTTTGCCAGAAGAGTATACTGTAGTGTTTAGCACTGCATGGTGAACACAGTGATCACAATGTATATGTCAAAACGGTTCAAAGAACAGCCTTGCCACATAAACATTGTAAGCTGAAAAAGTTAAGATAAGTTAATTAGCTTGATGTGCGTCTCATTAGCATACATAGCTGTTATTTGCCAGTGGAAAGGATAAAATTAAATACGTAAGGTGAGGGCTGGTGTTTAGCTTGATACAATTTCACGACGTGCAAACATCAGTCTATACCCAGAAAGACATACAGTTTACAAAAATAAATGAAAGAGCCCTTGCTGGTTCATGAGACTTTCTAGAATTGTGGGTATTGCAAGAAGACAAGTATGAGCTAATGAATGTATTCTGTGAGATTTCTGGACTGCACAAGCATCTTGATTCTTAGCTTGGATGCCACTGTACGGAGATGCAGATATTTCTTCAGCCATGGGCATGCACAAATTGTTCACTTTTCCACCTTGCTTTCTGCAGACATATTTCATTCCCATCGGCCACTTGTATGAAGGTTTTGAAAAAAGATATCCTAACCTAAAACATAAAATGTGGCAAAAAATCGGGCTTGCCATTACTGCCCAAAAGATCCGGGAACACTTACCTTTTGAGGTAAGAAGGTCTTTCTGAAGTCTTCCTACCCACCCCCATCCCCAAGTAAACCAGCACAGAGATGGTGGCAGAAACTGTGAGCAAGTAACAGACACGAAGCTGTGCTTCTCCCTCAGGACTGGAACTACAAGATGCAGTTGAAACTCTGCAACGTCTTCATCCGGGACATCCCCAAAACCACAAAAACCGACATCTACGATGAGACTGTAACCCACGTTGTCCTAATCCACGGATCTGCAGAAGACTGCCAGTTGCGAAAAATTTACAAGGCACCTTTCCTAATTCCTGTGACATGCCACCAGGTACACTCCCGACAATGACTTAAAATCAGAAAAATTGTCATGACAGCCAGGCTTCCCACCTTCCCATCTGCTCCTTCCCTCCATCCCCACAATCGCATACTCATCCACGCCCGTGTGCACTCACACACACACAAGTGTTCATTGGCTGCATTTGCATTCAGTGCCCTAGAGGCGAGTTTTGTCCATCCACTGTCAAAGCCAACGAAACACACCAAGGGTCAGAATTTCGGCCACAGTTACATTTTACTTCTGTGAGACCCACTAGTTTCATTCATACCTTTCAGAAGGACTGTACCAGCAGTACTTTAGAAGGTTCTGACAAACCCCACTAACCAGAGTGGCAGATGGTTTCCTCTGGCTCAGAAAATGAATATAAAAGCAAGCACTGCCCCTTTAAATGGTTAGGAGTTCAATTATGCAAAGTCAGAGAGAAGCTTTATGTGTGTGCAAGTGTGGGTGTGCATTTGTACACAGCGGACAGGGAGTACAAGAGGCACGATCTGGGAGGAATTGGGGACATGTGAAAGAGAACTACAGGAAGTGAATCAGGGAGACACAGAAATCAGCTCCATTAGCCACGGGTGCACTCAGATACATTCCAGGCAGCTGCGATACACAGGAGCGGCGCTGGAACAGCACAGGGAGCAAGACCAACGTGACTGCCCACAAGACACTAGTCCCGTGAAAATCAGCAGGCACATGTGTGTGCTCACAGTGCACAGCTGGCACAGAACAGGTACATGTGTGTAGTCACAGTGCACAGCTGGCATGGAACGGGTACATGTGTGTAGTCACAGTGCACAGCTGGCATGGAATGGGTACATGTGTGTGCTCACAGTGCACAGCTGGCACGGAACAGTACATGTGTGTAGTCACAGTGCACAGCTGGCATGGAACAGGTACATGTGTGTAGTCACAGTGCACAGCTGGCATGGAACAGGTACATGTGTGTAGTCACAGTGCACAGCTGGCATGGAACAGGTACATGTGTGTAGTCAAAGTGCACAGCTGGCACGGAACAGTACATGTGTGTAGTCACAGTGCACAGCTGGCATGGAACAGGTACATGTGTGTAGTCACAGTGCACAGCTGGCATGGAACAGGTACATGTGTGTAGTCAAAGTGCACAGCTGGCACGGAACAGTACATGTGTGTAGTCACAGTGCACAGCTGGCACGGAACAGGTACATGTGTGTAGTCACAGTGCACAGCTGGCATGGAACAGGTACATATGTGTACTTCCAGGATAGACTTGGGACCGAGGGATAGAAAGCAAGCTTCTGGGCAGTTTTTACTGCATTTTAGTCACCAGGGAATGGTGCCACCACTTTCAGGGTGGTGGCAGGGGTGGTGGGGAGTAGGGGAGCCAGGCAGACAACCACAAAAGAACTCATTCAAATGATTTTATCAGCTTCCTTGATTGACTGGAGCTGAAATCCCCCTACGAAGATCTGCTAGGCTGTGTCTTCAGGCTGTTGTTGAAGGTCAGATCAGATGACCTTTTCACCCTAGAGAGCACACTGTTATGTGGAATTCCTTAACAGGCGTCCTGGCCATGTGCGTGATATTATTATCACTAATTTTGAGAAGGCTTGTTTTATTTTGGGTGAGTTTCTTTCAAATGGAAAGCTGATAGACACAAAAATACTCTGAGCTTGGTGAACTTAGCCGAACTTTGTGGGGCCAGCGCCTTTGTGATGGTATGTTTTCTTGTTGATTCCCTAACTCCTGTTTAATCTCTGTTCACTGAGACCCTGACACAGCTAATTCCTTTCACCTACTGAGTCAATTCCTTCTTGTCAAAATACAGCCTGTGACTACTCCTGCCACCCCGCTGGAAATCCTGGATTCTCACCTGGCAGCTCCCTTAGGACTGACAGCTTTGACCCTAAGGTCTATGCTATGACCAGGGTTTTATAGCTCTAACCATTCAAAGCTGGGGGGGGGGGGTTATTGTGGTGAAATCTGCATGTCAGGACTCTTAGCTCCATAATCCTTGGCTTCCTAGCAACCAGTCTCCTAGAAACCACAGCCTGCTGTCTTCTGTCCTTCCAGTGTCTGCCTTTGGCTCTTCACAGCATTTTCAATGTCAGTCACCTTCTTAACTTCGTATGGTTTCTGCCTTGGATATTCTCTGCAACTCTTTAGTGGCTTTGTGGCTGCTGCCCCTGCTCCCGGGGTCCTGCTCTATTCTTTTCTCCGCTATCTCTGCTGACTGTATCTGCAGTAAGATAACAATAGGAGAGCATGTTTGGATCCGGTGCTCCACTGTTGTGGGAGACTTAGTGAAAGCTTGTTTATACACATATACATACATTATAAGTATATGTATTCTATGTATATATTATATATACAGAAGGGGGTTAGGGCACCCTGGTAGTATACTAATCACAGGCCTGTGCTTGCACAGCTTTTATTTCCACCAATCACAACCCTTTCGTACGCACCAGTTACATCCTTTATGACCAGCCATAGCTTTGGCACTGGGGAGGGCTGCATCTCTTGCCCCCTGTGAGAATAGCTGCTGGATGAACATGGTCTCCTCCAGTTGACAAAGGCATATTTTTCCTGGAGTGGGATGTTGCAGAACTGATGCAAATTGCCTGGAGAGGTGGTTGAGTAGAGCAAGACCTCCTTAAGCAGGAGCTGAAGCTTGAACAACACTTGCGGATGCTGTGGTCCATGCAGCCAGAGGGGAATTTGCTGGGTGATCACAGGAGTTACTAGAGCAGAAACTGTGGGTCTGACAACTCGGAACTCAAGATGATAGGACGTAAGGTAGAGTCTGTCAGCTGTCAGTCAAAATGCCGAATGGCTCTACCAGCCCCTTAACGTCTCAAAAACAGAATAGGCACTAAATGGTGCTTACAATAAACACATTGTGGAATGATCATCTTCAGCAATACTTACCGGGTTTACTCCGTATCCAAATATCCTTAAGAATGACTTTGAGCCGTACTTCATCCTAAAGATATGTTATCAATAGTGACCATCTATCATTAATCATATAAAAGGCAAAACCTGGCAGTTTCTGATGTTTAGTAAAGAAACTAAGTCTCAAGTGCTCTGTTGAATAAGCAGTAGTGTGTTTAGTGTGGTTTGGTCTTCATCTACTAAGGACAGCATACTGTTAGGGCTGTTATCATAAAGTCTGTCTGGAATAATATGCCCAAATGCATCAAAGAAGTGTGTGCATGCAGAACAAGGCATGGTGCCTAATGTTGGTCATTCCAGCAGTCAGGAGGCTGAGGACCTAGAAAACGAGCTTGACAAGATAACCACATAACACGCACTTAGAAGCAACGCCTCTTCCGTCAACTTTTAGATACAAGGCACTGAAGAATTCACAAAAGTAATGATTATTCAAACCTCAGTTGCTGCAAGGAAATTCAGATGGAATGTAAAAAAGTATATACCACCTCGGAGAATTTCAATGAAACCAGATTCTAAAGGTGAGTTATATTTCCTTAGCATAATTATAAGAACTTATTTTTCATAAAAAAAAATAGTGATACCTGCATTTTGGAACAGGTGTGTACATTCTGCCTGGAGTTACTTCTTTTATCTGCCATGTTTGATATGCTAAATTACCCATCACTATGACAAAAACCTTCAATCAGTAACCTAAAGGAGGAGAACTCCATTTCAGTTCATGGTCTCAGAGATTTCACTCTGGTCTTTACCTCCTCTGATGCCATAGGTTTTTATGGGGGGTTGGGGGAGGGGGGCTATAACATCATGGATTCAGAAGCCTGAGGCAAAGTAGACATTTCTTTTACTTTATGGCATCTTGGAAGCAAAGAGAAACCCAAAATATCCAGGACAATATATTGCACGCATTAAGACCCACTGTGGTACCCTACACCCCAAGGCAGGGGAAGGAAACAGGAAGTAGACACTAGCACTGGTCAGTATCCTTAAGTACCTGCAACTTCCCATCTCTCCTGCAACCCCTTTTCCCCTTCCCTCTGGACTCCAACTTCTTTAACTCTCATTGTCCAGCAATTTAAAGCACCCAGTAAAAATGTAAGTTACCATATATGTGAGACAGAGAAACCAAAGTTGTATGAAAATCTCTGCTTTGTTATATTCTGGGCTTGGACTCTGAGACAATGTTTAGAGAAGCCCATAGCTTCTACAACTGAATACTCCTGGTGGAAGAAGCCCTGAGATCCTGTTTCTTAGACTTGAACACTTACAACTCCACAAACCTAATCAGTCTGGAAATGTTTCACAAACACAGAGTGTGCTTTATTAACTGCCAATGGTGTTCTCTATCCAATCAAGTCACCTTCTGGTGGAAATCAAAATCAACCATCCCAATATCTAATACCCAATATCAGAGTTACACCAGAAATATTTATGTTTTAACTGTAAGTATAAGCCTGAATAATTATCAAAATAATATAAAAAATGGTTGACAGAATGGTTAGCCATTCTCTCAAAAGAAAATGTTAGGTATAACAATAACAGCAAAAATATGATTTACATTCTGAATAGCAGAGACATGAATCACTGGGTGGGTATTGGTAGAAAGTGTTGTCATTTATAAATATAAATGGGGGGGGGGGGCAGATAGGAACACGAGTGCCCGAGAGAGGACTGAAGTCTGAGCAGTGAGTCAAATCTCAGTCCTTAGCTTGGGGAATAACCAGAGACGAATGTCAGTGAAAGCTGACTTGGAGAAGGAGCCCTTACCATGTGTAGTGATGGAGCAGGCACAGGATGTTGGAAAGTGGTCCGAGTCCAGGGTCCCCACGTGTCCTCAGCTGGCCACCAGTGGGTGGGAGGGAACATGGAGAGAGCCTGGCCATGTCATGTACCAATGTTATCATTTATAAAGAGGTGATGGGGAACCGGTCCCATGGGGACAATGGAGAACTCGGCGGGTCCCCTGGCGGGTGGCTTGAGGCCTTGGGCGGAGACAGACAGATAGATACACCATGCAGAGAGAGTTTGGGTATAGAGTTTATTTAGTGGGTTATGGAGAGGAAAGGGAAGGAGAGAAGGGAGAAGAAGGGAGAGAGAGGCAGAAGCTGCCTCTCCAGAAGAAGTGCAGACAGAGTGAGAGAAAGAATAATTTGTATAATAAATTGCTATTAAATAATAAATTAAATGATAAAATATTATATATGTAATTTAAAATAATAATAATTTAGTTAAATAATAACTTACTATTTGACAATTTAATCAGCCAGACTGAATATTACATATTCACTAGAATAATACATTTCCATGTTACAATGTGAAAAAGACCTGTGGTATATGTCAAGTAAAACTCCCAATACTATGTTATTAATTCTAAGTGCATTTTGTCTTTATTGTGTTATAATGATGTACTCTCAAAGCTTTTAAATGTATTTCAATGAAGCATGTGTGTGTGTGTGCCTGTGTGTGGTTATGTGCATGTGTGTGTGGTTGCCCAAGGCAGGCAGAGATGGAGGACCTCACTGGAGCTGGAGAGGGAGGCCATTGTGAACTGCCCAGCCTGAGTGCAGGGCAGCAAACTCCGCTCTCTGGGAGAACAGTACATGCTCTTAACTGCTAGGCCTTCTGTCCAGTCCCCAAATCTTTGCATCACTGTGGACATAAAATCCTTCCGTCTCATGGGTTCCTACCGACCATAGGATCACGTGTTGATTAGGGTCCTGAGGCTTTTATCATCTGCTTTCTCTGCAACTGCCACCGCTTTTCCAAAATCCCAAAACCCTGAACACACTAGTTAACCAACAGTTCCCCTGAAAGAAAGAAAGTGTTCTCTAATTCGTGGGCGTTTTCTCTGAGTGCTCCTTCTTCCTTGTTCCTACTTCCCTCAAGCCTACCCCACATCTTTCCATTCATGGACTTACCACACCTTACCTTTTCAATATCTCTCTCTCTCTCTCTCTCTCTCTCTCTCTCTCTCTCTCTCTCTCTCTCTCATTATGTTTTCAACACTATCCTTGCTTCTGTGTTTATTTGCCTGCACTTTCTGCTAACTAAAAACCCCAAGAAAGCATGGCTGCTTTTTTGCTCTCATATGGGACCTTTCTGCTTTCATGGGCACTCCTAATATATATTAATATAAAAGTTTCATTATCTAATAACTTATAATATAGAAGGGATTTTCAAATAAAGGATGTTTTCCCTCAGCTCTTCAACTGTCTCACGCATTAGCTGCATATCTTTACAATTAAAGCCTGTCACACATGCTTTGAGAAGTGACCAGTCGTCCCACTGGCGTGTCAGATAACAGATCCGGGTGTCTGCAATTTAAATGTGATCTAGTTTGATAGTTAACCTACTTAAAAGTGTGACTCGCCCCAGTGACGAAGTAACCCCATCTTCCTTTGTAGAAGAATCACTTGAAACCCTGGAGGAGAGATCTGAAGATGAAAAGAATGCCAACGCAGAGGTAACGTGAGAGCAAATTTTCATGTTTTAGTGAGCTAAAAGAGAGTCTGCAACTTATGAAAAGAACTCATGCATTTCTCTCATTCTGGAGGACTTTACCTTACAGTCACTTTATAGATTTGGGTATGAAAAGTTTCACTTTGCCCAATGTGTAATAGCCATTGTTAATATACTTTCATATAAACAATATGCAAATGACTAGCAAGTTCAAGAGATGGCAGAATGCTTGTCTTGAATCATATTCGCATGCAAGCTTCAGCAAGGATGTTTTTGAATTTAATCCGAACCCCTTCACTTTGTCGTGTGCTGAAGTTGGTCAGATTCCCAAGGCTGCCACAAAGACCTCTGCAAAAACTAGGATTCTCCAGTTTAAAAGCAGGCTGCCCCTAGAGCACTGGTACTCAACCTGTGGGTCATGCATAATCCCTTTGAGGGTTGACTGATCCCTTTTACTGCGGTCACCTAAGACAGTCGAAAAACAGAGATACTTACATTAAAGTTCATAACAGTACCAAATTACAGTTATGAAGTAGCAACTGAATAATTTTATTGTTGGGGTCACCATGGCATAAAGAACTGTATTAAAGGAGTTGCAGTGTTAGGAAAGTTGAGAACCACTGCCCTAGCGCATCATAGTTTGGATGAACACAGTGCACAATATTAAACATTCTAATAGCCTCTGTCCTGGACAAAACTGAATTTCTCAGAAAGCCCCATACCAGTCTCCCTAGGCCCAGAAGAGCAAAAAGAAACTTTGATTAAAAAACAAAACAAAACAAAAAGGTAAGGAAGCCAGTTAAGGTAAAAATAGAAGGTAATTCTGGAGCACAGTGTCAGCTACATGGTTAGCCAACCAAGCCTATAGGACTCAGCCTCTTTTGTGGTATCTGGGCGACAGAAAGGGAGTCAAGTAAGCTAGTGTTCTTCTTGTACTTGTTTAAAGGATGGTGCTTATCCAGCAATTAAAAATGTCACACACTTGCAATTCTAGCCCTTGAGAAGTAGAGACAGGAAGTTACAGTGTGACCTTTCTCTCTTTTCTTTTCTGCTTTAAGCAATGGCATTGAGAAGGCGAGGGTTTATAGACAGAAACACCAGCCAGTAGACCATGTAGAGAACCATCAAGTTGTGTTGTCAAGAGATGTTTTATTCCCACGTATCAGATGTTTGGCTATGTTGGCCCGGCTCTCTTGTCACTGCCAGAATATGGTTTTCCCTGATAAGGCAAGATGGCCCCTCAAAGCTCTGCCACAACATCCAGATTGCCCTGTCCTGGTCCTATGAGATGGAATATCAGTGACCATGGCAAGAGTCCCCATCCTGGCTCCTCTGCCCTGCATCACATCCCACACCAGTCCTCCTCTGTCTAGCAAACCCTTGGGTTCTAGTTTCCGTTTTACTGTGACAGATAACCAACAAAAAGCAACTTAGGGAAGAAAGGAATTTATTTCATCTTATAATTTTATATCTATCTTTGAGGGAGAGTAAAAGCAGGCACTTCACATCATACCCACACTTAAGAGCAGGAAGAAATAAATGCATTTACACTCTCTTGCCCCGGGCTCAGCTCAGTTTCTCTACTGAGGAGCTCAGGACCCCCTGCCAAAAGAATGGAACCGCCCACAGTAGGCTGAATCCTTCTTACCAAGTGACTTAATTGAGGCAGTGCCACATAGACATGGCCATGAGACACCCCGCTGTAGATAATCCCTTGTTGAGAATGTCTTCTCAGATGATTCTAGGTAGTATCAAGCTGCCAAAGCAGTCATGCCTTGTTAAAAGATTCGAAATTTGACTTCTGTTTCAATATCCATTTTTAGAAGCAAGAAAATGGTGCAGTGCTCAAACACAATGCTAGCGTCTAAGACGTCTCCTAGAAACAGCCTATAACGAGGTTCAGCAAGCGGCCTAAGCTTCTCAACATGACCAGAAAACGTCTATTCCTGGAGACAGAGACAAGCCAGAGTTCATGTGCCCTTTGTGTGACAGTGTAAATTAAAGAGTCTCCCACTAGCCAACCGACTCTCCAAATGCTGGGGTTTCTAGAGTAGGACCAGGGAAGGGGGCGGTAACTTTAAGATTCTAAGACTTTCCAGCCTCCTGGTTTCCTCTCTCTATCTGACCACTACCATCAAAATGCCACATGACTGGCTCCCAGTCCCTCCCTTTTCGTGCAGGTCGTCAAAGGATGTCTACAGCGAAGAGCAGAGAGGGAGCTCCCTCTGCCCGCTTCCTTCTCTCCTAGTTCAGGGCCCACCCCGTGAGACGGTGCGAGCACATTCAGGCCAGACCTTTCCAACTTAGTTAACAACCAAAAGTGTCCCTAACAGACGTGTCCACCGCCCAGCTTGATCTAGGCAATCCCTCAATGGAGAGGGATTTGTCCGGTGATTCTAGGTTTTGTCCCAGGAACATTTGAAACTATGATTATGTAGCATGGTGTTTTGTGGGACTCCTAAACAGCGGCAACGGGGACTGTGTCTGACTCTTTTGTCTGCTTTTGGAACCCTTTTCCTCATATTGGGTTGCTTTGTCCAGCCTTGATACAAAAGTATGTGCCCTGTTTTATTGTAACTTGTTATGCCAGGATTGGTTGGCATTCCTGGGAGGCCTGCTTTTTTCTGAAGGGAACCGAGGAAGAGTGGATCTGGAAGAAAGGGGAGTTGGGAGGGGAGACTGGGAGGAGAGGAGAGAGGGGAAACTGCTGTCCGGATGTAATATATGAGAGAAGAATAAATTTAAAAAACTCGGGTGCATGACATGTTTCATTGTATGTTAGTCTGGAACTTGATCATTATAAAATTGATACAACGACGTAGACGTATTTTTATACCATTTATGGGAGACCAAAGGAAGACAGAAATTTTGAGTAATTTACAAAAAACCTCACAGTTTCTAGGAGACAGAATGGGAAGTCGAAAATAAGCTGGTACATTCTTCCAGTATGGACAACCCTAAGTGAAAAACTGAAGAATTAATAAAAATTTCAATGCCTATCTTTCGGATCAAGCGTTGGGAATTATTAATGTTATGGCAACAACGTGTGATGGAGACAGAGGAGCCAAGTGTAGATGTCCCTGTCATGGACAGACCTGATCCTCTTGGGAACCTCAACCAACCTTTCCCAGTATTAGTGACTAACCAGCTCTTGCAGTATTGTTTCAGAGACTGCATTAGATCTGCTTCTGCCTTCTCGGCTGAGGAAGAATTAAGTAAAAGAATTAAGATAGTAAAGCACACACTTGCATGCGTATACACACACAGGTAGATGTAAACACACAAGTATGTGCACACACACACCATTATTGTTGGAGCCAACAAAAGAATGTGGTTACCTTCTCTTTGATAGAACTGGAAATGGATTATTGCAGACATCTGGCATTAAGCTTGGTGCGCAGCTGGGAATAGAGGAACATCTGGGATGTCTAAGGGTTAATCCATGCCCCAAACAGAAGGAGAACTACACAGAAACTACCCACTACACAGAGACTACCCACCGTACAGAGACTACCCACTGCACAGAGACTACCCACCGTACAGAGACTACCCACTGCACAGAGACTACCCACCGTGTAGAGTCTACCCACCGTACAGAGACGACCCACGTTCTACTTCCATCAGCACAGATCTGCAGCCTGGTCGAGTGAACAGCAGGAAGCAGCTGAAGACTGCAAAGACAAAGGATGGAGAGTCCCCTCTCAGTCTGAGCCAAGCATCAGGACAAGGGAAGAAGTGTTCTCTTCCAACAGCTCATGAGGACATCACACGTGTTTTAGAAGCGGAGGGACCCTCATTTTGCAGAGGAAGTCATGGAACTAAGAGAGCAGGGCTGAATTACTCCATTGCACAGCTTCGCTGTGTGTGTCTACCTGATAGCCGTGAACTCGTTTAATCCCATGCCGTTTGTCATGCTGCTTAGACTGTCTGGGTTCTAGTTTGGGAAACTAGGCTACTGAAGAGAAGTATTCGGCCACAGTTTCAGTGACTGTCGGTGTCTGCCTGGAAGCGCGGGCTGGACTGTAAAGCCCCTCCCTACATGAGACACTGATGTAAGAAACGATCCTGTCACCAAAGTGTAGCTCTCTGCCACACCCGGAGCTCTGAAAGAATGCGCAGGGCCATCGGCCTGGGTAGGGCACGAGAGGCCCTTTCATCGTTACTCAACTGAAGAAGGCAGGAAATGACACTGGAGAGAACCACAGAATTCTCACATAAAGAAATTGCTGGAGTGTGGGACTCTCACAATTCTGGTAACCAATGGTTATTCTGATCACGTTACCTTATAATATGAAAGTATCATGGGACCATTTTTACATTGGCTCTTAACTCCCCCACACAAAAACAACCAATAAATAGGTAAATGCGAAGATCTCCTAAATCTTCTAATTTCATGTTCACTTGTGTATAAATATTGAGGTTTTCTTTTTTAAAGTGGAACCACTCCACCACCAATTTTTTTAAATTATTTATTTATTATGTATACAACATTCTGTCTGTGTGTATGTCTGCAGCCAGAAGAGGGCACCAGACCTCTTTACAGATGGTTGTGAGCCACCATGTGGTTGCCAGGAATTGAACTCAGGACCTTTGGAAGAGCAGGCAATGCTCTTAACCACTGAGCCATCTCTCCAGCCCAAATATTGAGGTTTTTACTCACAGTTCAGGGCACACAATTTCTCAGGGATCTTAAGTACAGAAGTAAACACTGATAGGAATAAGGAGAGGATGGCTCAGATTTATTTTTGGAGTTGCAACAGTTTCTTCTGTGCAGTGGGGAGAGTTTAGCACCAAGTCTGGACCACACAAAACAGTGCCCCACCGCATGCAAAATCAGCACCATTTCCGCAGCTCAATGTCTCCACCTAGTGGTCGAAATAAAACTGACGCCTGAAAACTGAGACTCAAGACTGATTTGCAGTCCCCACCTCTAGTTCATCCACCTCTAGTCATAAACAGCCACCGTCAATAGCTGGGAAGGATTCAGAGGTGTGGCCTTATTGGAGTAAGTGTGACCGTGAAGCAGGTGTGTCGCTGGGGCTGGGTTTTGCGCTTTCAAAATCCCAGAAGAGATGACGGCCTCCTCTGTATCCGCTGCCTACAGATCAGGTTGGAAAATTCTCAGCTACTACTCCGGTGCCTCACCTGTTTGCTTCCCACTGTGATGAGTGCCCTGAAACTACTAAGCAAGCTCACAACTGAACGCTTTCTTCTCCTGTAAGAGTTGCTTTGTTCACCTATCTCTCACAGCAATAGAACAGCAACTAAGACAGTTCCCGTCCTGCTATTGGCTTTAGATATGACCTCTGTATTTACTCAAGGCCAAATAAAGAAATATTTTTCCCTCTGCTTTGCTCACTGTTGAGCTCAGCACACAGTAGGTTCTCAACATATATTTGTGGAAGGGATGAGTGATGAATGAATGACTAAACAAAAAATAACCATCATAAACAAGATTAAAGAAAAAATAAAGCAATGAAGAAAAAAAAACAAGATTGCAGTCCGAGAATTCATTTTAAGATATTTCTCTATTGCAATATAATTTCTATACAGTTAATCCCCCCTTGGCACCATTCTTTAAAGAGAGAGGAAGGCATAAACACACAGCCACTACAGTCAAGACCAAGATCAAAATACCCCCTAACATGAATTAGTGCCACCCGTATGTATTAGAGGTTGGTGGGGTGCTCCTGGTAGGTATTCCTGCTTTCTGCTCCTAGTCTTGCCTTGTCCGGAAAGTCACAAACCCATTACAGGTCTGGTTTCTTTCTGTCAGGTAATGCACTCAGAATTATTCTAATTGTTATGTAACCCAGGGGACCGTTCTTTTCACTGCCAGGCGATATTCCACCGTGTGCATATAACGGGTTGTATCCATTCACTGACTTCAGAGCTATATTTTATTTGTCAATTTTTAGCAAGTGATGTGTGAATTGATATAAAATTTTATATCCAAAATCCAGATTCCTAGAGGTTATACTTTCAACCTGGAAAAATACCTAAACACAGGCCTGCTGACTGATTTGGGAAGCCTGTTTTTTCTGTATACAAATGTGCCTTATTGGTTTACATAAAGACTTCCAAGATCCGTGACTTCACTAGCTCTGGGGAGTGGGCTAGGTTTCCAGTGCCAGGCATACTTTCCCTCTTGTTGAGTGGTTCTGGGGTCCAACTAGAGAGCTGTTGGTCACCCCCATGGTATGTGTGCCACTGTGGCACCCTTAAAACTATTGTGCTATGCTGGTCATCATGTGATTCATAGATTCATAGACATTATTATCTAGGTAGGACTGATGGTTACCTCCCTCCTTTGGAAGCCTACATGGTGCCTTCTGCACCATAAGAGTTAGTCCTCAGGGAAGAGGCATTCAGGTCTGTTCCAGATCAGTGGTGTCTGGGCCATCTGAAGTGCAAGGTGTCTTCAGCAATAAGGACTTACCTTCAGCCTTCAGGGGGCAGCCAAGGGCAATAGCAATAGGCTGTGTGTCTGGGGAGTCTCTTTGAGAGTCCTGACCAACAACTCAAAAGAGGGCTTCTCATGTGTGGTGTTGCAGTTTTTGTTCAATGGTCTTCGGCTCTTGGAAGGAGCATTGCCAGACAAGATGGGAAAGTTTTATTTAAGTCAGAATGTGTGTGTGTATATAAACTAATAATACATATGTATGTATATATGTATGACCAGCTAGACTGTGGCCTGATTCTGGGTTTTTTGTTGTTGTTTTGCAGGGTTTTTTTTTTTTCGGTTTTGTTGTTTACTTGTTTACCAAGGTCCTCCCCCATTTGTCTTCCCTGAAGCAGTGATTTAATAAATGCGGGTGTCTGCCATTAAAAAACTCCCTTAGCCCCTCTGCAACCACAACCCTGGAGTCGCCCTGACCAGCAGTTTCCGGTTTGGTTAATAGCTTGATGCAGCAGGGTTTTGACTGGCTTTCAGAATATTCTTTGTGCATGTGCCTCTCACGCTCCCCCAGCCCTCTTCCTCCTCCTGCAGGCAAGCGCCTCCTCCTTTTGACAGTCTGCAGCTGGCCAGAGCTGCTCTGCCCCTGCTGTGAGTTGGAAGCTGCCCCAAAGAGTAAGGTACAAGACATCTGAGAAGGAAGTAGGAACACACTCGGGGAAGGGGCTGAGAAATCTGATGGGGAACTGTCTACAGAGGAAAATCGGGTGAGTTCTCTTTCTGAAAGAGCAGGGACCTGGTCCAGTGGTGAAAGAGAAAAGGAGGGCTACTCTTAGGGTGAGGGGACCCGGAAAGGAGTCTGACAAGAATTAATCACCTCCTGAGCCGCACACCAGGTGACTGTCCTGCAGGTTTTACCTTCTGTTGGAGGAGAATGGTTGAAATGTCTCCATCTCATGGACTCTTGATGTCCCTAAATATGTTCATGAGCATCCACCCTTTCGGGGATTCTTTATAAATTTAAAATAAATAGACATTCCCTGCCACCATGAGGCTTCAGTTGGTGCATTTACAAGCAGGTTAAGGAGGGTCATGACATTCGGGAAAAGACTTACCTTCCTGTTCCTGGACATGGGTCACTTTTATTTTGTTGTTGTTTGTTTTGGCTTTGGGGATGGGTTTTTGAGACAGGGTTTCGCTGCATAGCCCTGGCTGTCCAGGAACTTGTTTGATAGACCAGGCTGGCCTAAAGCTGGGATTAAAGGTGTGGGCCACCACAACAGGGCTGTTCTCCTTACTTTAAATGGAAATAATAGTGTAATCCTACCCAGAGGTTCCAAGTGTGGATGGCAGCTGCCTGCATAGTCCCTGACAGAGAGGGGTTCATTGATGGGAGGCTAATCTCGGCTTTCAGACCATCACTTTCATTCAATCAAAGCAAACACACGTAAAGAAAATTTCTATCACCCAAAATAAAGGAATTTCTATGGCATGAAATGAGGTGATCTATAGAGAGTAAGCTGGCAGGGCGTCTTCCCGGATTGTGCTTGCTGCTGTGGTCTCACATAGCATATAAAGGGGAATATAGAAGAATGAGGTCCTGCAAAAACACCACTTACCCAAGGAGACTTGGGAATGTCTGTGTAGTTTTCTGAGAGCCAGCCTTACCTGAGTGTTTGCCGGGAACTCTCTTACACCTCCTCCACTTGCTAATGGCCTTCTATCATGACTGCCTGCCGTTATATCTCTCTGTGAATGTCTCTAATGTAAGGATTGCCTTTTATTTTCCACTCTTTGCTTTGGGAACTCCTGGCTCCTGCCTTTGTTCCTGGCACACAACAGGTGCACAGTAAGTGCTAGATGGGCAGCTGGAAGCATCCCTGAGGAGGGAGGAAAGAAAATGTAGATTAGTATAGATGAGGATGTAGGGATGGATGACACACACGCACTTTCGTGTCTCAGAACTTTGCTGCGGGTTGTGTTGTGACACTGATGTATATTGATTGTGAGAGAGATGAACATACAGAGATACAGGTAGGAGATGGAATGAGCGGGTGTTCACACTAACAGTTACAGCGTTGCATACACAGTCTTTATTAACTCCTGTATCCAGTCTTTATTCCTTTAATCCTGTGTCCACCAGTCATTTGTGTGTCTTTACCTAAGGAGAGCCAGTAATGCCTTCCTTCAATTTTTGTTTGGGGCTTACTCTATTTTGTTTCTAAAGTAAAAAGCCCTCTGTATTTTTTAAATGAGCTCTTTTCATAAATATGCAAAAATAATAATTTTCTACTCAGTGGCTAGATTTTTTTTTGATGCTGCATCTGTTACATTTTAGAGATGATTGAATTCACTCTGGAAATTGCTTGGGTGCCTTTGACTGCAGTCTTTCCTGACCAACTCACACTCTCCTTTCCTCGTGCGGCTTTAGGAATTTACAGTTAGTCCTATACATTCAGCCCGTGGTTCAGATCTCATTGTGTCCCTAAATAAATTCCCCAGCGTCCTCATTCCCGGGCTAATTGAAGTTGTTGTTTTATGTCAACTGGCGTCTCTTGTCCATCTTTCCTCTGGTACCCGTGTGGGCACACTCCTTCCCATGCCTCTGCAGATCATAGGATGAAAACCATCTCTCCCCACAAGGAGAGCCCAAGGTCTTGGGACAAAGATCCTCGAACAAACTGCCTAGATTTTGTCCCCGGTTCCCTTGTTAATAAATGATGGGACAATACTATCAACCAGTGGACTTCCTCTGAAACCGAATGGAGTCTAGCACATAGAAAGGAGGACGTATACTAGGAAGTACTCACCAAGTTTATTTCTCCACACCCTCAACTTCCAGCAAATGGGAAAAAAATGACTAAAGAGGCATCAAATCCAAACAGGGAATGAATTTAATTATCTTTATTTAATGTTTATTTCCCCTTCTATTCTCCCTTGTTCTCTGGATTTCTGGAAAAGATAGTGTCTCATAGAAGCCATTGCTTGCGTGCAGCCCCTGAAACTGCAGCAAATAGAGAACGAACAGAAAGGCTCCGGCCTCTCCCTGCATGGTGGCATGTTCATGCTTGTGATGAGGACTCTCAGACATTATCTTAAGATTGTGGGTGTGGGCTGCTTCTCTAGTGATAAAGGTGTTAGATCTGAAACGGGCTAGGTCCCGTGCTTCAGGAGGGGACATGAATAAATGGCAAAGCAATGAGGGAAGTGGTAAGGCGGTTCCAGGACTACACATACACAGAAGAAATAAAAAGCTTGGGTAAAAACACAAAACTATAGTAGGAATTATAGGAGGAAACACATGGCCCATGTCTGATATTTACGTCTTAGGTGGCAGCTGGACACTCAGGAGACACACTGGAATCTGAGACTCCAGAATGCCAAGCAGAGGACGCGCAGGTGAGAGTATAGGCTACCCCACTCCCCAGGAAGATAAAGCCTGTCAGGGCTGGGGCTACACATTCTCACAGTGGAGACCCAGTAGCAGCCACAATGGCAATCAATGTGAAAACACTAGGAAAGAAAACAAGACTTCCCCACATTGGGCAGGAGACAGCCTGCTAGTCTAAGAACCAAGTGTATCCTTGGCAACAGGAAATCAGATGCTTAAGTCCCTGGTACAGCTTGAAATAAAGATCTGAAATCCTGTTGTCTCTTTGTTTTTGGAATAAAGTACCTTTGTACTCAAATCTCTAAGTTGGCTTTGTCATATTAAGCTTCAAGTTCCTATTTCTGAGCTCAATACATTCTCCCATGACATGAGGTTGAAAGGCCTGTGGAGAGTTGCTTGTGTTTATGCCAGTGCTGTGGAAGCTAAGACAGTTTCATGCATCCTTCCTGGGTGGTTTTATGAGTACCTAGTTTCAAATAACTCCTAAGGAAGGAATCTTGCAATGCATAAGTTTCTCAGGTCTAAGAATTCCAAATTATGGCAAAGTCTGTTGTTCTATAACCTACAGAGTTAGCAGCCATTTTCACAGTGTTCCAGGATGTACTTTTGAGAGAGGATCAAAAAAAAAAAAAAAAACAAGACTATGTTTGAGGGAAAGATGCTAAGATCCTTCCCACCCAAGGCTGCATATCTTCAATGCAAGCTGAGAATTCTGTATCTCGAGGGTATCATTGACCATCTGTTAAAACACATACATCACAGGATGGGAAGGGGAGAGAAAAAGAGGGGGACAAGGACAAAGGAGAGAGAAATAATAGGATTTTATATAGGATTGATGACAGAATCCTCATGAAAAAACAGGCACTCGGGATTGATGGCGTCCCTCTGATGTCACAGAGGTTTGTGTCTCTAATACAACCTCTCCTGTTTCTGAGGGAACTCCAGGGATCGTTTACCAGAGGGCACATTTTTAGATGTTATTTTGCTTACCTGAGCTCTCCTTAAATCAAGACACACATATTAAAATGCAAGAATGCATTGCCAGGAAATGTATAAAAGAAGGAAACCTTCCAAGTCACTTTTGCAAATCATCACCTTCGTCTGATCCTCAACGGCCTCATGAAATAAGTAGAACATATACCCTCATTTTACAAATTAAATTGTGGCTCAGTTTTTCTTTGGAAGTAAGAGTATGAATCCAGTACCTCACAACTCTACCCTCCGCTTTCATCTCAGTTCCATGTTCCCTTAGTGAACCTGTTTTCTTAGCACTGTGCCGATTCAGGAGCCTCCATATGATGCCTTTTAACAAGAGGAGCAGAAGAGGAAAGCAAAGGATTTACAGGGCACAGAGGACACTAAGGGTGACTAAGGAAGAGAGCGTGGCCATGCCCCAAGGTCTCTGATAGCACAGAGAACCCAGAAGCCATTAAGATGTTCACCCAAGCTGGTAGTCATAGCCACGGCCACGGGTTCTAGCCAGCCCTTTCTGTTCTCCTTCTGAGGGAACTCCTGGGGAAGTTCACTGAGGGCACATTTTTGAGTGCTGTTTTCCAAATGTAATGTAACTGGTACATGCAGTGTGTTAAAGAGGCGCTTTTATGATAAACCCTGTAGGTAGTCAGCTATCCCTACACTCCAGAAAAAAGCACCGAACTTTAGACTTCATCCTAAATGCCTGACTTCCAAGTAAGTTTCTCAATTTCTGCTGTAAAAATCATAAGCTTCCGTACTTAGCTATTCCACTGGAATCTGGGTAGCAGACCTGGTGGCTGTGCTCACTATAGCTTCAACAAATATTTGTGGAAGACAAATTTGCTGTATATCAGATAGGGTGCCATGCATTGGTGACAAAAACCGTGATGGGCAGGAAGAATATAGTTCCCAATCTTGTGAAGTTCACATTCTAGTGAAGGAGAGAGACATGTGATTAGTCTGCTGGAGTGGAGGATATGTAGGAGAGATTAGAGAGTCGGAGTTCAGTGACATCCTCTGGAGATGCTGCTTGACCTGACCCAAACAAGATGATTTCTCAAATGTCTGCACACTCGTACCTTAATTTTCTGGTGGTAACTCCATTGAGAGGCATCAAGTAAATCCCCGGAATTGTGAGTTTTAAAACTTTTTGTGTCCCTTGCTGAGAATGAGACAGGAAGGCTTGACCCTGCTTAGAAACTGATGGCGTCACAACCCTATGTCCAATTCACCCAAGGCGTGAGGGTAGAAGCAGCAAGGGGAAAGAAGTCACCGTTAACAAAGTTTCAGAAACCGGACTCATCAACGTCCTGTTACTTCTCTCAGTTATTCCAGATGCTGGAGTTGTTGCCACATCGTTGAAGGGTGTTCCTGCCTTCCTTGGTAAGTGAAGCCCTGCTCCAGTGAATGGGCTCCCTAGCTGTGTTTTTAGCATGGGCCTTGTAAGATACCTGTGAGCTCCTTCGCCCTTGTGGCTATACCCAAACCAGGTACCAAACCCAGATAAACCCACTGAGAGCCAGTCAAGGAAACAGCATCCAGAGTGTGGGAAGAATCAAGAATAATTGTTTCACGGGTGGTAGCGTCTTCTCGCATGGGTAAGCCTTCGGTGTAAGAACGAAACTGCCCATTAATACTGAGAGTCTTCGCATTACAAGTTCCTTGTATAGAAGCACACGTCTCTGCCTTCTGCATGGTTTGTAGTTCAGGTGATAATTTGTTGTCCAAACTGCGACACTCTGGAGAGTGAAAGGACTGCTAAAATTAGCCTGCCACCACTCCGTGAGCAACAGAGACATTAAGCAGACTTAGCATAGCAGCCCCGGGGCCATCCTGATAAGAAATTATGTCTTTGCCCACTAGATGACAATGTGTTCCCATCATAATTCCAGGTGGTCCCCTATGCAGTGTACTTTAATGGGAAGTGTTTGGTTTTTGTTTGGGGGGGGGCGGTCACAGGTTAGACTTGGGATTGAAAAATGCCTGCTCCTCCATTTGATAAAATATAAAACATAGGTATATATATTTTTAAATATAAAACAATATATATTTGATAAGATATAAAACAAAATAGAGCTTTGTGTCAGAAATAGCCTCCAAATATATAACCTCTTAACACCACATGTGCACATATGAGATTGCAAAATATAGACAGAAAAAAGGGATTTACTTCTACATGACAGCATCTTATATTTTCCCCTTTCTTATTCTTTCAATCCTATTGTTGAAAGAGGTATTATAAAAAAGAATAAGAACTGCCAATTACCAATGATAGAAATTGAAGTTTCATAATATAATACTTCAGGCTTTCTGAATATTGAAACAATCTATCTACATTCTTTTCTTTCAGGAAAAACCTAAGAACATTTAAAGCCAGACAGGAATCCCCAAAGCAAAGTAAGTCATTGTTTTGTTTTGTTTTGAGATAGGGTTTTTCTATGGAACAGCCCTGAATATCCTAGAACTTTCTCCGCCTCCCGAATTCTGGGATCAAAGGTGGGCACGACAATGCCCAGCAAAAAAAGTCATCGTTTCTCCTTCATTTTTACTCTTGATGGACTTACATTTTTAAAATTTCCTTTCTCTGTACTTTGGAGACCCTTGTTCATTATGGACTTCTGTAGACTACTCTAGCTGTCCCTTGGCTGTCTGACTGCCAACACCCTAGCCCCACCCCCTGGAGCCTTTTTCCAAGCTGAAATTCATTGAGCCTATTTTTCTTTCTGCAGACGAAGGGATGACTTCAGCTCCTATGCAGGTAATAAGAACCCTTCTGATCCCAAGATGGAAGAAACACTGTAGATGCCAGGGCGGGGATCCCACAGTTATTTGCAGAGCCTGGTGGCAGGGACAGCAGCAATCCTGTTGTGTAACTGACTGGAGAGAACTAACATTTGCTGAGCACTTTGTTGATGGCGGGCCATACACGAGTGTTTGACAGACAGCTCCATATTGCTGTATTACTATGTTAGTCTTCTAACTTCCCAGTTACTAAGCCTGAGAGCGTGAGTTATAGTCTCTGAATCCAGACCTCTGAGAGATGACAGAGCCAGCATCCAAACTCCTGTCCCGCTCCTGCAGCAACATGCTTTTCACTGTGAGTTGCTGCCTTTGAATTTTTAGCTCCTGAGAATCCACCATTAGTTAGACCTTGCCTTGAATACAGTAATCTGCAAATAGGGAGCCTGTGGGTGTTGTTCAGTGTGTGGAGAGTGCTGATCTAGCATGCAGGAAGCCTTGGGTTTGATCCCAGCACAGGATATGCTGAATGTGGTGACATACATGTCCCCTTGGCTCTCATACGATAAAAATAAGAGGACTAGAAGTTCAAGGTCATCCTCTGCTACATATTGACTGGAATACATGAGACCCTATCTCAAATGATGACTACAATAATAATAATGATCTCTTGATGAGTAATTAAATATTATCTAACCCAAGGGAAGCACACAAGGTGGCCAAGGGTCACTATGGAACGTGTCAAAAAAAAGACACACGAAGTTAGCTATATACTTTGGGTGACATGAACACTCCATCTTCTAGTTTAGCGTTTGGAATGCTGCTGCAGCCATTTAGAAAAGATGGCCATGAAATGAAGGAAGTGGCAATGGTGGAAGACAGAATATCCCCCATCAGGCCCGTGTGGTCACTGAAGTATAAATGGAACGGAAAGAGGTCAGCTCTTTATGACGACTCTCCTTTGACCTGCAGGACAATGCTAGCCAGATGTACACAGAGGAGTTATGCTATGTGCTTGTTGATCACAAGGCCCTCGGAGGAAGACCGCCAGGCAACTCTGCTGAGGGCTTCTATGAGAACGTCTCCAGCCAGACTGAGAGACACAGAGAGTCTTCAAGAGAAGAGACTGAGTATTCCGTTCTCCGTTTCTCTCCCACCCCTCAGTCACCACCTTCCACAGAGGATGAATATGAACTTCTTGTGCCCAGAACACTCCTGTCTCATGCCCCTCAACAGCCACGGCCATTTACAACTGCCTTTGAGACTCACTTTTCTCATCTAAAATGATGTGACAAGATTAGAGTTTGTTTAGCACTGACAGATCAAAGGAGGAGTTAGGGACCCTGTTTGATGACAGATAAACATAGGGTTTGGGGGACACTAGTTGAAGCGGTCATAGGGCATCATGATCCTTAGCTTATTTCTTCTGGAGGACCTTGGCAGGGCAGACTGCAAACCACAAAGCCTTATAGAGACTGACAGTGGCCAACATTCAAAAATTAGTCAGTTGTCTCGAACATCACTCTTGTTTCTAAGTGATGTTAAAAATACTCTGTGGTAGGAAGGGCTCCCCGTATCTACACCTGGGAGTACCGCAAGAGGCTCGTCTCTTCTCACTCAGTTCTGATAAATTATCCCCACAACTGTTTTCTGAAGCCAGAGGAAGCTTACTCATCATGTTACATGTCCCCAGGGGGAATTCCCTCATTATTGTGAAATTCCAGCTCAGCATCACTTGCTATGCAACCTGCAATATTCCTTTTATTCCATGGTCCCAAGACATGTCCTACTTGGTGTTGCTTTCCCTCACAGTCCCAATGGCTTATAATTTCCTGCATGATTATTGTTAATATAATTTTAAATTACATTTTCAAACACTGATTTTCCCCTCACAATTGTTTTTCTTTTACGGTGCAGGAAGTCATCTCCAGAACCTCATCCATGCTAGGCAAGTGATCTACCATGAAGAGAGAGTTCAAATGCCTTCACATACATATCAGTAGAATCTACCCTGGTCTACAGAGTGAGTTCCAGGGCAGCCAGGGCTACACAGAGAAACCCTGCCTCACCAAACAAAACAAACAAGCAAGCAAGCAAAAACCTCAGGAGAATCACCATAGTACCAGAGAACGATGGAGGAGAAAGGCCACTGATGAAACTTTGATCCCACCATCTTCTCTTTTTGACTGGGAGATCATAATTTGCCCAAAGGTACTTTGTTAGCATTAGTGCAGAACCTTACTCTAGCTTCCGAGTCTGTGTTTCTGCTATATACTATATAGAGTAAATTTCTCCATAACTAACCCAGCATGTGTGAATGTCCACATGGGGAAGATAACACACACACCTTCTCCGTGAGCACCCTCTGTGCCTCGCTTCTTCATTTTCACTCAGTTTTTCTTTAGAGTTTCTGGAATTGCATCTGCCCTACATTAGCCAATTCTGCATAACCAGCAGACAGACCAAATCTGACCCGCCACCTGTCTTTGGAGATAAAGGTTTACTGAAACATGAGCCACAACTGATTTGTCTGCCTACTGTCTATGGATGCTCAACCATGGTAGAGTTAATTTGCAACACAGACCAGGGCTTTGCAAAGCTAAAAATACCTTTAATTTATCATAGTCTGGATAATAATTTTGCAGACCTTTGCCCTAAACAAGCACAGGTTGTGGTTTACTTGAGATTTACTATGTGTGGTTATTGAGGCAGCCCTGGAGGAGGAGATATCAATGAAATAGTGGGAAATCATGAAAACACAAATGAGATGAGCGAGACGAAAGCAATTATTAGCAAATTAGACTATTTCTCCACTCACACCTGCACCCTCAAGGTGTTATTGTATTTACTTCATGGCCACTCTCCTAATTTTAGAGATGCTAAAACGACAAGATGTTCGTTGAGACGAGCTCTGGATGCTATGTATTTAATAACTGATGTTTTCTCCATGCTGAATACCTTTCTGCTTAAAACGCCGCAAGGCATTAGGGAGGCAGCTCGGTAGTAGGATCCTTCTCCAGCATGGACAAGGCATACACACACACACACACACACACACACACATGCACACAAATAAATAGCTAAAGAATATAAAGCAGCCCTAGTGACCCCCTGAGAGTAAACGCAGCCACTGACAATCCTCTGCGTGAGTCTGCTGAGCCATAAGCCGGTTGATCCCCTGCAGCTGATGAGCTGACCAGATCCCAGCGCCTTGGTCTCTGCTAACTCCCTTCTTCCAGTGATCTTGTACACAGAAGCCTAACTTTAGACTTTGGCCAGAAGTCACTTGGTTTGCTCTACAAGATGCAGCACATGGCTTGTGGGAAGCTGTGTGGGCCAGAGACTGATTCAAGTCTTCGTTTCTTTTCTGCCTCTGACTCTGACCCACTTAGTTGAGGCTCGGTCTATTGCACCCACATGTTGGCAGGCTACATCTGACATATGGCCACCTATTCTAGTTAGCTTTCTCCTGCTGTGATAAAGCAGTGGCAAAAATCCCATCTGGGGAAGAAAGGGTTTAGTTGGCTTATATGTGCCAGTTGTGGTTCATCAGGGCTGGAGCTTGAGGCAAGAAATAAGGCAGAGGTCTTGGAGGAATCCTACATCTTCTGCATAGCTCTCTTAATTTGCTTTTTATACAACCCAGGAACAGTTGCTCAGGGGCGGCACTGCCCTAGTTGTCTGGGCCCTCCCACACCAATCATCAACAAAGGCAATGCCCCCACAGACATGCTAATTGGTCAAGCCAATGGCAGTGATTCCTAAGCTGAGGCTCCCTTTTCCCAGATGACTCTAGTTTGTGCCAAATTGAAAAAAAAAAAAAAGACTAACCATCATAACACTTATCAAAGACCCTGGGAAGAAACTATAGTAAAGAATAAAGCCTAGAGCCCCCAACTTCCCTCAACAGATGGCTCTATGTTAGAGCTCTTCACGTGGATACCACACCTTTGTGGCTGGTTGGTGGCGAAGATATTCTCAGTACAATACAATAAGCTGTATTTGTTTGCACTTCATCCAGTGAAGCACTATCTGTCACCCAAACGCAAATATCTTTTATCAGGACCTCACTAAATCTAAATGCAGAGCCGAAGAAGCATGGCTACATGATAAGCTAGAGGGACTGCACACCAGCCTGTCTGGACGGAAGAGTCGCTGGGGGGTTTAAAAACATCTGCTACGGATGCAAATGCAGTAATAGCTCAGGGAGTAAAAGTGCTTACCGGGCAACCCTGACAACCTGGGTTCAATCCTAGGGCTCCATAGTGGAGGTGAGAACTGATCTCTGAAAGTTGTCCTCTTTCACATACACACTCAGACACACGTACACACAAATACACACACACACAGCTCTAACTGGACTTAGCATGTTATTTTTAAAAAAGCATAAAGTGGGTTGGGTTATGTTGGTGAGATATGAGAAGAGTTGAAGGGGAAAATGGGGGTAAGAGTTTTATCATAGATATGTTTTAAATTCTCAAAAAAAAAAAAATTCTAATGGCTACCACAGGCTGATGCAGCTGCCCTTTCCCACACATTTCAAGAGTTCTGATGAAACTGTGTAGCCTTGCAGAAAGTACACACCAACATAGATTTGTGTGTGTGTGTGTGTGTGTCCCTCACTTACAGAATCCCTGTTCTTGAGAAAGAAATTGAGGCTGAGTTTCTAATTTACTCTTTCAAGTCACAGCTATAACGAGAAATGCCCCTCCTTTGTTTAGGGCTTCAAACAGCACACAGAAAATGGAGAGAGCTGCTGTACAAGCCACGGCAGGCATTGTGGTTTCCGCTCACATTCACGTTAGCACCTATAAATAAATTCTTATTCTGTGAATAAATTCTTATTTAAAACAGAAGAGAGAAATAGGAAAGGGCGAAGACAAGTCAGAAAAATGTACCAGTGACAAGTTCAAATGCTGACGTGATTAGAACAGCCTCTTAAGTCTCTCAGGATGGAGGACATGGGGGTAGGGGACAGGATGGAGGACATGGGGATAGGGGATGGGATGGAAAGGCATGGGGTATGGGACAGGATAGAGGGCATGGAAGAACTGGTGTGGAAGGTCATAGAGAGGAAGAGAGGAGCAGGATAGATGGGAATAGGTGGGGGGACCAGGATGGAAGGCTATGAGGCGGACAACTGCATTTCCAAGTCACCAGAGGAGCCTACAGAAGAAACAAGATTCTTTCTTGTTGCACATGACTGGCCCTTTCCAAACCTAGCCTCTGAAGTTCACACATTTGACTAAATCTGAAGATATACTGGTTCAACCAACTATTAAATAGATCAATATAAATCAATCCTATTCTTCTGATCTTTTTATTGTCAAAGGAGAAATGCCACAGCGTCATTTTCATTGGTTTTCTGCAGCCCGACGGCTACATCTGTCCGTTCTTCTCTTCCCCCATCACTGTGTTCCTGACAGATTCTCTGATGCCAACCAAAGCTGAACTGAGGATTCACTCAGGGCATCCACCAGCATGGGTGGCCTACCCAGTGGGCTAGGCTTTGTCTTTCACAAACTGTAGGACCATAGATGACCTCCCTCTCTCTCCCTCTCCCTCTTCCTCCCCCCCATCCCACTCTCCAGGCTTTGGCTTCTAGCTATAAATTGTGGATCCGCCTTCTGATGTTGTGGATCATTGCCAATAAACATAGAAAAGACATTAAAGAATGCATAGAATACAGAATGAGGAGAACAGCAACAGGGTCATGTACTTTATTTAATGATGGAAGAGAAGAGAGAAAGGGATACTGCTCCCACGTTGAACTCTGGGTTCATGTCAAGCATCTGCATCTTTTAAAAAGGAGCTGGAGACACAGTGCTTGTCTGGCATGTGTGAGATCCTAGGTCCAATCCCCAGTACAGCAAAGAAACAAACAAAACCATGTTAACTTTATCAGTCTAAAGGGCAAGCCAGACTTGGTTGCCCACTTCTTTAATCACAGCACTCAGGAGGTGGAAGTAGGCAGATCTCTGTGGGATCAAAGGGAGCCTGGTCTACCAAGTGAGTTCCAGGACTCTTACACAGAGAAACCCTGTCTCAAAAGACAAATGGGCAAAGGACAAAGGACAAGCCTGCTTGTTCAAATCTCACTAGCACTTCAGGGTCAGCATGAGTCTACTTCTCACACAAAGTCTGCAAGCAGACTCCACTGGCCATTCTTTTCTCTGACCCACAACCCTACAGTTTGTCTGTATGGTTTACAGTTAAACCTGGCTATTTTTTCTCTGCTGTTTCCTGTTTCATACACGCAGATCCTGTTTCTCTAATCACATTAGCAACTTCTTTTATTTTTTTCTTCTTCACTGGTATCATCTATGCATGCACGAAACCATATGACTCACATCTACCAGTGGCTAGAGAGATGGCTCAGTGATTAAAAGTGCTTGCTCCTCTTGCAAGGGACCTAAGGTCAGTCCCAGCGCCACTGTGACTTTCACAGCTGCCTACAATTCCAGCTCCAGGAGATCCGATGCCTTCTTCTGATCTCCTCGGACTCCTACACACACATGGTACACATACATACACTCAAGCACAGATTCATAAATAAAAATAAATAAAAAATTTAAAAGATAAAAATTATCTTTGCAACCAAATTGAATTGCAAAGCTATAAAGGTGGACACTTGGCTAGAAGTTTTGTTGAGAACAGGACAAGTGTTTCTACCCATAGCTAAATGACTTCCTGAAAGCAACAGGTTTTCATCCTAAACCCTTCAATTATTTTACAGGTACTTGTTGAACCTTGTGATGCACCAGGCATTATTCCTGTCATTAAGATACGCGGTGACCGCAAGACTTGCTTTCTATAACAAAACAATGTGTATGTGCACAGGGTTGTTCTTATCAAACATCTCTGTATGCTTTAGCTACCCATAATGTATTATACCCAAAAGCCAAACCTTGGAAAGTCTTCTCTAGGGTCAAATGGTCAAAATCAAAACTAAGTTATTTTTATCTTAGTTTCTCCTGGAAAAAAAAAGAGGAACAAAACCCGACCCCATCTCCATACATGGACAAACCCATCCTTCCCGCCCCACCCAAGATGCAATTTCCTGCAGAAAAGATTTATTTTGGTTCATGGTTTCAGCCCATCGTCATAGGGAAAGCAGAATTAATGGCATCAAGTGTCCATGGTGGGGAGTGGGAGAATTCCACATTATGGTGGACTGAGAAGCAGAATATGAAGCTTGGACAAAGTGGACTGGGCTTCCAGTGGTTGCCTGTAGCAGTCTCCTGAGGTCAGTGAGGACCACCTCCTAAGGGTTATACAGTTTCTCCAAAAAGTATCACTATCTCTAAACAAGTGTTGCACACATAAGTCAGCGGGGGACATTGCAGATTAATACTGTAACACTTTGCAGAAGAAGGACCGCAGAGAAATGAGAGGCCACAGCCAATCCCAGCCCAGCCTGGTCCAATTGGGCTTCATCTTATTCACACAGAAGAGGAAGCTGCCTTCACACACACAATCACTTCTACCCCCATTTTCTGCAAGACAAAGCCCACCTAACATATAGTCTTAGAGAGAGGAGACCTGAGAGGCAGATGATAAAACAACACAGTTGCAAAAAAATAATAATAATTTATTGTAAATGCTCCTAAGGCATTATATATTAAAATTCCTCATTACTTTCCAAAAAGTACAGGCACAGAGAGGTTCACATTTGACGTAAAAAATAAAGGGGAAGAAGAAAAATCCATCCGTTTCAGTAGTTTAAGGAACTATACTGAAAATGAAACAATAAATTACTATATAGAAATTATTATTACTATAACATATAGTAGATAAATAAGAAAGCAAATTCACATTGTTCAGAGCCCTACATTTGATGCAGACACATACATAGCTGTCTTCCAGTGACCTGCATCCATGGCTAATCTATCTGAGGTATCAGGCTGGGAAATTTCTCATTCCACAATGAAACTCGCTCCCCCAGAATTTCCAGAAAGACAATTTCCCCCAACAAAACAAATATTCTATTCCCTCATGACAGGCATTCTCTATCTGCAGGTGACTGATACAGTCACTAACTTCCTTGTGGCCTTCCAAAGGACAGGCATGCCTCTTTTGACAATTTCAAAAGGACTGCTTAGCAATCATCTGCAGTAAGACACACAAGTAACAAGTCAAGAAACTGTGTCCTACAGAAAGGCTGGTAACACCAGCCAATGCAAAGCCAGTATGCAGTATCAGTAGCAGAAATTAAGCAGTCCTGATGATCCTTTGATGAGTTTTACATAAAACAGCAATGATAATAATAAAAACCTGGATGGCTGGCAACCTTAAAAGATGGCAGCATGTTCAAAACTCACAGACTTATGTTTTCAAAAAAAAAAAAAGATACTGAGGCATCTCAGGAACAATGAAGAGATGAGAAACAAGATGCATCGAACTTATTTCTATAAGTAACACAGTGATATGGCTGAGCTCAGTTGTTCAGACACCTAGGTATAGGTGGTGGAGGTAGACAAAGAGTTATGGTCCTTATGGTCCTTCCTGTTCCTCCCATCCTTTGCTTAGAGGTCTATCAAATATAGTTGTGAGTGGAGAGAAAACTTGAATGAACAATTGACTCGGTTCCCTATCCCCTGACTACTTGCTTTCACCTTGCCCCATCAACACAGGTTAATGGCCAGGTACTCTGCTTGTACTACATGAAAGGCATCCATGCTCGAGCAGAGGCAGCCAGTGCTTCAAAGGCAGCAGGAAGCTTGGGTTGTGGATCTTTGGTTCGCCCCAGACCTCATCTAGCTCCTGAATCCAGCTGGGACAGCTCTCATGAATTCAGCAAATGGAGCCAGGCTCCCTATCTGTGCAGCATGAGTGGGAGGACTGTGTCCTCCTGCCGGTCACTACAAGATGGACTGTCTCCTCCTGCGTGTCACTACGAGATGGACTGTCTCCTCCTGCCGGTCACTACGAGATGGACTGTCTTCTCCTGCTGGTCACTACAAGATAGGTTTTTGAATTCTCTTCCTTCTGAAACTGCAGAGCATTGCTTTCTGACACAGACCAACCTCCACCACTTCATTCTAGAAAGAAAACAAAGACAAACCAAAGTTACCGCCATGCCTAGTTTCCTCTGTCAGCTTGACCCGAGCTGGAATCACCTGGGAAAAGAATCTCAATGAGGGGTTGCCCAGGTCAGCTTGGCCTGTGGGCCTGTCTGGGGGTGGGGGTAGTGTTGACTGCCTTAATGAATGTGAGCGGACTCTGTCTGAAAGGGGGCAGCACCACTCTGCAGTCTGGAGCTCAGGATGGGGTAAGAGTAGAGAAAAAGAGTTGAGCACGGAGTGTAAGTGCATTCATTTCTTGACCGTGGTTGTGATAATAATGAGAAACCTGAAGTTCCTGCTGCCCCGAGTTCCCTGCAATCACAAACTGGAACCTGAAATCAGATTTTATCCCAGCAACAGAAGTGAAACTAGGCCAGTCACTCATTTTCAGAAACCAAAATTATTTTCAACATTTGCTGAAACATTTGACTTTTTGGAGTATGTAGTAGAAGATCAAATTGGAATAGCCATTGATTATGAATAGAGAAACTTTACTCTCTGTGTGCATACACAAATACACACATGCATATAGGTAGAATGCATGCCACACAGTGGACACTCTTCAAAAGGCAAATAGCATTTCCCTTTTTGGATGCTAATTTATTTGCAAAATAATTTTTATTTTTATTTGCAAACTAAGTAGATATTCATTTATTTTGGGTATGATTGGTGACAAATATGTGATAGTCTTTTGGATAATGAAGGCATTTTTGACATTTGACCTTTCTCTGTACTCCAATTGTGGCAATAACTAACATATGAGCACCCCAAACCACCTTCAGTGTGCCAGGAGAAATGAACAAGGCACATGGTAGCCTAGGTGGAGGTCCTCACATTGGCCCTGGTGGACACTACGGGGAGAGTTTGCTGTTCTGTGTGGGGTTCCCAGTCCCCGAGGCCTATGTTTCCCTACACTGCTTCCTCACTATTCTGTCTGCTTACAGGCTGTAAGCTCCAGAGAAGGACCAGCTTGTGGAAGAGTGAGTAAAATAATGACTTGGCAAAAGACAAGGCAGCAACACTGCCAAGCCAGGTCATCTGCCCCAATCCATTGGCTTAGCATTCCAGGTCCTAATTCTTCGCTTTCTCTACTTACCATAGAGCAAGAGTGATTCTGGGTCCAGCCCGAGACTCTCACAACTAGACAGATTCTTATCGTGGAAATTCTGTCGCACAATGCCAAGCACCAGCTCTTCACTCATCATGAACTCCATGAAGCCATCATCCTCAGCTGGAACTCCGAACTGCAAGTGGTAGGTTACTGTGGCGTTTTCAACGCTGGAGGCCAAGTCATTGAAACAGACAGACAGACATTACTGTGAATAACTAGAATCACAGTTTTAGCATTACTTCTTTGGCTCCACATCCTCCTGTAAGCAGCTTCAGAGAGTGCACTGGCCTAGGAAAACGCACTGCCCTTGACCCCGCCTCCGCAGGCCATCACACCACCATCACCAACTCCTCACACTTTAGGGGTCCACCTTTGGAAGGGAAGGACACAGCCCCGCTATATAAAGACTGAGAGTTGACGCAGCACCCACCTACATCAGCCTTTCATCCTGTAGGGCCGAGCAGGAAGCCTGGCCTCTCCTCCTCCTCTATTCACATCTCACTGTTCTCAGTGTTGCCACTACGTGTATGCATCAGAGCTAGTCGCTTTAATGAGTTCTTTAAAAATGTTATTTATTTCTCCTTGCGTAAGTTCTCACACACATACGCACACACACTTTGATCACACCTTCCCCCAGGTTTAACCAGTTAACCTATAAACATGATTATGGTCTGAGCCAAGGTTCATTACCCTGACCTAGCTCCAGACCTCATGATCCCCCTGCCCAAAATGCCCTGTGCTCCAGCAGTGAGTCCTTCCTCCTGTGTTTGGGGGTAATACCCTCCTATATCCACTTCCACAGCCCCCTAAGACATGATGACAAACTATTAATCCTTTATTAATGAGACCTAAGGAATTTCCAACCCAGGAGGCCCTAACCTTTTCATCTTTTAGCACACATTTTTTCCAATTTTTTATGGTGTAAATAATTATAGGTCTATCCTTAATTAGTAGCTTAAGCAGCCCTATAGAGGCTACCTCACAGTTATTCTAGTTATATGGTTAAGATGACCCAGATTAGGCTCAGCAATAAAAAAAAATCAACAAACAGTCACATCAGAGAGATTTCTTCGAGGCAGAGTATTATAGAGGCTTCAGTCTCTGGAGTTAATCGGGCCCCTGCCCTGCTAAGGATAGGCAAAGAGCTCCCTCTTGAGGCCAGACATCACATAGGTTACTGTCTGTACATTCTATAATGCAGGGGAGAACTCAGTTTGCAAACTTTCCCCAATAGCAAAGAAGTGTGCCAAGCTCTGTGAACCAAATAAATAATGAAGTTTAGACTCTAACAAAGCCCAGGTACAAGATGCCACTAAAGGCAGTCTTAAAAGCCCGTTTTCTATCTCCAGTCCAGCTACCTGAGTTTGAGAGTGACCTGAATTATCCCCTAGCAATGTGATTTATCCCGACGGAGGATGCACAGATGGGCAGGCAGCAGTTCTGTATGAGCACTGCTAAGGACATGGGCTAGTTGATGAAAAGGACCTGAGGTGGATTTCAGAAGATCAAACTGGAAGGAAAGTGAGACCATCAGGCTGCCTGACCCAGTCTGAGAACGCCATCCCTCTGACCCCTGTCTCCCCAACCCCAACCGCCACCCCTGACTCCTGGCTGATTTATAAAAGGCAGAAACTTGAGAGCTGTTTTTCTGTGGACTTTACCACAGCGGCCCACCACTGGAGTGGGTCTAGCGGCTGATGCAGCAAACAATATTTTCAGATTCCTGATGGGCCAGCCTGGTCTGAGGTAAAGAACTCTCTGTAGATGTAAATGCGCGTTCAAGGGACAGGGATGCCATTTCACACCTGCAATGTCAGGAGCCATTTTCCCAAAAAGTATAGTAGGGACTATTGTCCTAAGAATGTTTGCGGGGAGCCCCACATTCCAACTATCTAGAGAACTGATTGTGGTTGGAATCACAAAAGGAATGATTCCACTTGCATAGAGAACACTAGGTGTGTCGACTAGTGACCATTGCTGCCCCGGCAAGATCCCTTCCTGCCCTTGCCATGCCCCTGCCCCCATCCCAAGCCAAATTCCTCATTCAAGGGCTATATAAGCCACAATCATTTCGCTAATAAAGGGAGACCTTGACAAGAACTCCGCTTGGTCTCCTTCCTGTCTCCCGCCCACGTCTGGCGCCTATTCAGGACTTTGGAATAGCTGACCAGCTGGGTGGGTTACACTGCAAGGGCAGCAACCTTGAAAGTTGAATCAAGCCAAGTGTGTGAGGTCCAACTCTGCAATTCTTCCTTTCCTGCTTGCATTTTTGTGCCAGTGACTTATGATTGAAGGCAATATAGTCAGAATTGGGCAGTGGGAGCCTACAGAGACTTATGAAGAAGAATGAGGACAGCCTTAGACTGCAGATACTTTCTCGTCCTCCCCATCAGGTCACCACTGGCGTTAGATGCTTCCCACAGTTCTATGAGCTTGAGTGGTAGAATTTTAAAAGACAACACTGACTTTGATGACTGCCTCTCAGTGACACCTGAGGAACAACTGACAAGGCTTTGTCACATAAATCTTGTTTAAAATACTTTCAGTAATCTCTGTGATATAAAACTATAATTATTAACTGACTCCTTACACACACACACACACAAGCACACAGACACACACACACACACTTTGGTCTATATCCCCAAACTATTAAAAATTTTATGGAATTAAAAAGTGTATATATATATACATATGTACATATATATATATACATTCACACTGTGTATAGTAAATATGTACTCAGAAAAAAATCAAGACAAACTGTTGGGGTTGTTAATTCTGTAGAAGTGAGTGTCATTGATAGCAGCATTAAAGAAAGGAGGCAGAAGGTAGACTTGACTGACAGGTTTGTCGCTATATTCTTCATATTAAATGGAGAATATAATTCTAGATCTCTTTTGTGGCACAGAGATCGTGTCACTTCTGGTCCATCACTCTCTGAGATGTATGTCTATTTCTGACCTAGATTTATGTCTATGCCTGTCATTCCCATTTTTTCTTCGTTGTGAGATACCAGCTGAGCTAAGTGGTTTCCCGGACCTAGTCCAGCACAGCACTGTGATTCTATTATTGGCCCCTTCCCTGCACCAAGACTCTTGGCAATCACTGTGGGTGGGTAAACAGTGATGGGATGGGCAGGTGGACGTGTTTCTTCGGAGCAAGAGGCCAAGTTCTGTGCTCTAACCTTGTGGAGGTCCAAAATGTGAGCCTGCTTCAAGGTGGACCAAAGGTCAGAGGGTTGGAGTTTTACACTAGTTCTTTAAAGGTTATTGTGCTTCTACTTCAAACAAAGGTCCCACCTAGTTGTCGAACAGAGAGTTCTGCTCTCTCAAGGTTATTGTCAACAGGTGTGGCTAATTGCCAGACCTTGTACTCCAGGAATGGAGTAGTTTGTTCCAACCTCAAACAAAAGTCTAAGGATCCAACTAAGTTCCAGTTCCCTTTATGGAACTTTGGATTCCACCCAGGGAGTGGTTTGCCTACAGAAATATTTTGGTCTAGGGTGTAAGCATGACTTGTTTTGTTCTAGCAATTTAATGTTTAACTGCGAATGTAGCCCGTGACTTTCGATTGGTATGTTCATTCCCTTGTATCATGTTTAATGCAGTCTTTTGTCTTACTCCTACCTTTTGGGGTCAGGGGTATTTTAAGCAGGAAATTAAATGCGGGCAAAACGGGAGAAATTTAGTACTCACTGAAGTTCCCTCCCAATACTAATCTATATGTCTCTCTGTTTTATTGTTTTCATTTGCGTCTTCATATTCTGTACTTCAAATCCCCACGCCTTTGACCTGGCAAGAGGTATTTTTGCTGTGGCTGGTCCCCGACATTACCTGAAGTCCACGATGTCAGCAGAGGTGAAATAACGACTCAGCGATGGTGACTGTGTATACACGTCGGTGAGCTAAACACACAGCAAGAAAAAACACACAAGTCACTGGTGATCATCTCACAAGTCAGCTACAGAAGCAAAGGACTTCCGGACAAAGGGGAATTCACTCTGGGTAGGCATTCACTTATCTAGGAGCTCTAGACTAAGAGTAAGACAGTGGAAGCTGACCACTGATCAAAGCTCAGGCTCACACTCAGTGAGTTCAGTGTTCAAAATAGAGTCTCATTGAGAGTTAAGTACATGCCTATAATCCCAGCATTCTGAAAGCTGAGGAGGCCAGACTGCCCAGGAGTTCTAGGTAAGCCTGGTCTTCATAGTGAGTTCTAGGTCAGCCAAGACTGCACAAGACTCTGTCAAATAATAAATAAATAAATAAATAAATAAATAAATAAATAAATAAAAATAGGCTTATTGATAAGGTCCGAGTAACTCACTGGGAATTGTCTACATCACTTAAGAGTTGAGCTGACACTTGGTATCCTCAGTGGTACTATGGTCAGTGATCCTCAAGCAGAAGCTCATAGGGACGCCACAAACTGCTCGGGAGTGAGGGGAAGATAAGGGAAGGGATCAGTTCAGCACAAGCCACTCAGCTCCAGGGACATCACTGGTCGCGGGCTTCTTTCTTTCTTCTACAGAACTTCATTGGTAGGAGAAAAGTCTATCCTGAGTGTCAGGTCCAGCACTTCCCCAGGCAAGGGAACAAAGTGATGAAGTTCCAAAGATATGGAGGCTTTGCATGCATCCCAAAAATGATAATACCCATATTTCCACCACCTGAGCTTCATGCCTTCACATTTGGCTGGGCAGTAGCTCCAGAGTCTATGAATGTTTATTATTTCCTAATAAACCAATTTGTGGGTTGAAATTACCAAAAGTCAGAAATATAAAAATGAGGGTGTAAGGGTAGGTAGAGGCTGCAAAACCAAAATGAGGCCCATGAAATTGGGCAAAAGAGTCTGGAAGAGAGAGGGGATGGGGAGACCAATAGAACAATGTGATGGGAAAGAGGAAGGGGGGCATCGTAGGACAGACCACTACGGCAAGGATGGTAGCCAGGAGAAAGGGGAGAAGAGCTAGTGAAGAAAAAGACAAAACTGTGTGCATATGAAAATACCACTTTTTTATATTGTATTCTAATTAAAAATGATCGAAATGCCTTTGATACATCTAACATAATCAACATCTAGCCTAGCCCAGTCTACTTTAAAGATGCCCAAAACACTTCCTTTTGTTGGCCTACAACTGGACAGACCCATCTAACACAAAGCCCATTTTATAATAAAGTGCTATATTCATACAAATTGTCTAAGTATTGTCACTAAACCCCAAACCGGAAAGGCTATATATGTGTGATTTCACACCACCAAAAGTCTGGAAACCATTAATTAAGAATTAGGCAATCTTTCTCCCTTCTGTGGCACTGACCAACACCCTAACATTGGTATGCATCCTTTCTTCACTTATGCTTAGAAATCACTACTTCTTATAGAATCATAACAGCATTTTATTTATGTTCCGACATGTTCTTAACAGCTTGATCAAGCTGGTCTCAGATTCCTGACTCAGTATCTTCCTGCCTCACATTCGTAGGTAGCTGAGACCACAGATGTGTATTATTGTGAGCAAATTAAGACTTACTTTTTTGCTTCGCTGAAAATTACATTGAGAGTCATGTCTAAGAAACATCTCAGTGAAGGCTTTTCAGTCTCCCACAGAGACTGCATTACATCACTACCCCAGCTCATCAGTTTCCCTACTGATGGCCATGTGACTTCCGTCCCTGTTGTCTTTACCATAAACTATGCTGATGCAATCATCCCCAGACATTTCTGTGCACCTCTTTGTTCATGTGAGAATCTCCCCGAGGCACATGGCAAGGAGTAGAACTACTGGTCCAAAAGTAGCTGCATCTTCAACTCAGCTCATTCCTGATGAACATTCTCCATTTTCCTCTCCTCAGTGCACTCATTCCTATTCCACTCCCCATACTCTTACTGGACTTAAAATTTTCCCAACTTTGGGGATGTAGGACAGTGTGTCACACTGTGTATACTGCCTATCCTACTATAGGGGGAGTACATTTCTAGGTGTTCAACTCTCTCAGACCTCTTACCTCTGAATCATCTGTCATTTCTTTTTCTTAGCTTTTCCCTATCTATTTGGAGTGATTGGTTTTATTTTCAGACAGTAGTTATTGGCATTATGTGACATCATTGTTTTCTGGCCTTGAAAAGTTATTTTTGCTTTCCTGTGCATTTTGTCTGCATTTGTCTGTACGGGTACTGCACAGGTACATGGTGCTCATGGAGACAGGAGAAGGCATCGGATGCCCTGGATGTTGTGAGCCAACATGTGAATACTGGGAACCAAACCTGCGTTCTCTGCAAGAGCAAAACATGCTCTTCACCACTGTGGCTCTCTCCAGCCTGGTTTTCCAAACTTTGATTGGTCCTCTCATCAAGGTTCAGAGATACACATCCTAACTCCTTTGTACTAGAGAACACATGGCAGATGAAATTTACAGTGTTCCTTCTGCATTTACATTGGAAGATTAAAATCTTGTTTCCCAACGCACTAGTTCTAGGGTAAGTCAGCAGTGGACTGGGATCTGGTACCACTTTCAGCATGAGCACAGCTCTGGATTAAAGTCACAGCTACATCAAAAGCAAGACCGGACCCATTCCTGCTCAGCCTGCAGCCTCCACCTGAACACTGTTCTGGGCTTCTCACTTCACCAGTGGTGAGCTTGTGGTAGCTAGCCATCTCTAGGTATACCAGGAAGGCCTGTTGAGCCAGGAACTTATCCAGTAGTAAGCACTGTAACATACAACATGCAGTAGAACCCTATGAAGGTGCACACCTTCTTTCCTACCTAATCTCAAGGAGGTTGCACAACCAAGCACTCTCACCTAACTCAGTGGAAATCCAGTGGTACTCGGGGTGTGTACAGTTCTAATCTTAGAAATGGAACCTTTAAAAGAACTCCACATGAGAGGAATTTTGTCATTCCCTTTCTACAGATTAAGAACCAATATTCTAAGAAGTTAAAAACTTGCCAGTTTCTTCATACACAGCTCATAAATTCTGAGGGCCAAATTCACATTTATATGTGACAGACATGAAGCCCAGATGAGGGATGTGTCTTTCACTGAAGTATCAGGAAAGAAAAAACAAAACACAATAAGAGCTTCAGAGGAGGGTGGGAAGAAGTCATTCAGCTCTTGAGCTCCAGTATGAAGAAGGTGGATGATGGACGAGGAGAAATTCAGGTTCTAGAAGGCAACACTCACTGCTCAGAATGGAGGGAAGGAGATGGTAGCTAAAGGATGCTACAAAGGATGTTTTCTCAAGCACTAAAAATACTGGTATACTGGTAATTAATAGCAACCAGATGCCTCTCTTTTTGTAGACTGTACCTATCATTCTTCATAAAAACTTATGCGTGTATGGTGTGTGTGTGTGTGTGTGTGTGTGTGTGCATGCACCTGCCTGTATGGAGGCCAGAAGTCCCCTTTCTCTGTTGCTCTCTACTCTGTCTTTTGAGTTAGTGTCCCTCCCTGAATCCAGAACTCACCAAACTAGACTAGGTGACCAACAAGTTCTAGGGGTCTTCCAGTCTCACATTCCTGACTCACTCACCCCAATAATAGGATTATAGATTCAGGCATCCATGCCTGGTTGCTTTATATAAGTTTGGGGAATCCAAATTCAGGTCCCCATGTTTCCAAAGCCACCTCCCCAACACCCACTATTATTTCCAACCTGTTCTTTCCCTATATTCCTTCCGAAATCCACCCTAGGATCTAGCACTCTGCACATAGCAGATGCTCAGCAAAATGTCAAAGCTAAAATTGTGAATTAAAAGTTGGAATGTATGGCTGGTGCACAGTTAGTGTGCACTCTAAGGGTCTCTGGCTGGTGCTTCTCATTGCACACACAGCTATATTTGCATTACAAAAACTCAGTAATAAAAATTAACAAGACTACTTGGGTGAGATAGGGAGACTCATCTGTCTCACTCTTTAATCTATTTGATTTTTGTATTGGTTTCATAGGAGTCCTGGTTATAAAGCATATTCCAAGCTCTAGGCACTGTCCACTTGATAGTTAGAATAGCAATGTTTATGGTGTAAAATATCCTCCAGAAACTACTTTTGTTCCTATATTCCTTCCTCCCTGTCTTCTGCAGGGTCCCAATGGTTCCATCTAATGTTTGGCTGTGAGTCTCTGCATCTGCTCCCATCAGTTGCTGGATGACATCCCTCCAATAACAATTGAGCAAGGTACCAGTCTATGAGTATAGCGGAAAGGGTTAAAGACACCACAAGAACACAACCCACAGGACTTATAGAGGCTCACAGAGGCTGAAGTGAAAAACATGGATCCTGTATGGGTCTGACCTGTGTCTTCTGCATATATCTTATAGTTGCATAGCTTGGTGTTCTTATGGGACTACCAGCAGTGGGAGGAGTGGTGTCTCTGACTCTTTTGTCTGAGCTTGGGACCCTTTTCCTCCTACTGGGTTGCCTTATCCAGTCTTGATATGAGGGTTTGTGCCTAATCTTATAGTACCTTGTTAGGCCATGTTCTATGGATACCCCCTGAGAGTCCTGGTTTTTTTTTTTTTAAGGGAAACAGTGGATCTAGGGAAAGGGGATGTTGGGAGAGGAACTAGCAGGAGTAGAGGGAGGGGAAACTACATTTGGGATGTAATATATGAGAGAAGAACAAAAGTTCTAAAAAGTGTTTTTGTTTAGATGTTTTTATTTCTTCAGAGTTTGTTTGTTTGGTTGATTGGTTGGTTGGTTTTTTTGGTTTTGGAAACAGGATCTCACTCCAGGCTAGGCTGGCCTGAAACTTTACTACGTAGGCCAAGTTGCAATCTTCCTGTCTCAGCCTCCTAAGTGCTGGAATTAGAGCCATTCACTATCCCATGTACCTACTCAAAAGCTAAACACTTAATAGTCTGCTGAACATCAAGTGTGCTATCCTTGGCTGGAATGACAATAT
Organism: Alexandromys fortis; assembly: GCF_014885135.2. Taxonomy (NCBI): domain Eukaryota; kingdom Metazoa; phylum Chordata; class Mammalia; order Rodentia; family Cricetidae; genus Alexandromys; species Alexandromys fortis. The sequence goes on from NW_026067944.1 coordinate 31,376,893, forward strand.
CAGAGAACTGGGTGAACAAAAAGGCTCCCGGAGCAAGAAATGATGTGCTGAGACCCGACTCTCAGAATGGCAACAACCGAGGATAGCTCTGGTACACTGCTTTTGTCATACTTTCCCTGGAGTGGCTGCCCAAGCAAAGGATGAGAACTGTCAAATACAAATTATCAGAAGGTAGCTTGAGAGGTTGCTCAGTGGTTAGAACCACTCACTGCTCCTGTAGAGGATGCAGGTTCCCAGCACCCAGAGCAGGTGACTCACAACCCATCTCTCTCCAGTTCTGGTGTCTGACAGTTCTGGCATGTATGTGATGCATATAAACTCACAAAGGCACACATGCATTCTCGTAAAAAAAATATTTTAAATAATTAAAAAAATGCAGGAAGTCTTTGCTGTTGTGTTACACTCCTATGCAAGCTAAGACATCCAACCAAGGTCACCAAAGCAGGATTTCTACACTACCAGGCTGAAACTAGGCTGTGTGTCCAACTGTCTGAGAAGTCAGGATTAAAGTGACAGCCAGACAGGCCAGTTTCAACTTGAAAATGATGTTCCCTCAAGGCTTTATATTTTCTTGTAAAAAGCCAATAACCTGAACCAACCTATGCTTAACAAACCAGTTATTTTCTGCCATTCTCTCTCTCTGTCTCCACTTTACAAGGACGTCATCGTGGATGACCTAACCATTCTCTTCTCAGTACTCCCTTCTTCAAGCCCTTCTAGTTCTATAAAACCAAGCTCCATTGCTCAGACCAGAGGATTTATTCCTTTATGGATTTAGGTGTTTCACATGTCTTGGAGAGGAATAAAGCCAATTAAGCTTTGCATGGTGCATTCCTGCAGCTAGCACTGGCGAGCTTAAAACAGGAACTTGGTGACCAGGTGGACAGTGTGGGTTACATAGAAGACTCTGCCTCAGAATATTCCTGGGTCTGGCATGAACGCCCATCTTTGGTAGCCAAGACTGACCCACAAAACTTTCAATCTGTCTGCAGAGCTTCCATCTTGCAGAAGACTCTTCAACATGTCCCATCCCCCAGATCATGTAGCCAACCTTCCAACCAGGAGGCTGGAGGTGCACTCTTCTTTACCCCTTCCCAGTCACTCAGTTCCTCTGAGTAAAGATGCCTTAAATCTCCACTCTTTCTTACCATCCCCAAGGCTGCCCCGATTGAAACTGCCTTCATTTCTCAGATGCACACTGCTGCACTATCTCAAAACTAGCCTCTTCGAGTATTGTCCAGAACCACACAGGAGGAAGGAAATGAAAATCTACCCTTGTCAGTCTACAACTTCAAATCTTTACATAGTCTACCCAAAGGTGGGGGAGATCCCATGACCTATCCACTACTTTCCTGTCTAGGTTAACCCCTTATAGATCCTCAATACAGCATACTCAAGCCCAGTATACCACTGCACAGACCCTTGAAATAGATACATATCCTGTTCTTCCATCTTCCTGTCCTTTACAAGGAAAGTGTGTGTGTATCCTATAGGCATATATATCCTATATGCATATATGTCCTGCATATAAATCCTGTATGCATATAGATATAGATATTGTAACATCTTTGCCCTTATTTTATAACTATCCTGAGTACCAGCTCCTTCATCTGCTTTCACCCCCAACTCACACAGTTTAGATGCACCTCCTTTGTAGATGTAGGACACTGTGTGAGAGACCGGGGCGATGACTCATTCATAAAGTATTTGTTGCTTAAGCAGGAGAAGCTGAGTCCAATCTCCAGAACTCACATAAAACGTCAGGTGTAGTAGCACCCGCCAGTGCTGGGGAGGCAGGGACAACAGGATCCCTGGGACACACTGGTGAGCCACCCTGGCCAAATTGGGTGCTCTCTGGGTCCCAGGGAGAAATTCTATCTCAAAAAATTAAGGTGGAGGGCAATTGAAGAAAAGACCTAACGTCAACCTCTGGCAGCTTTGCCACACAGAAGACCCACTGGCAAGCATGTCCTCCTGCTGCTCCCTCTAGAGCTTTGCCAACCGCTCTAACAGTTTATAATCCCATGTTAAGACCTCCACAGACGACACATAAGGCGCAATCACCCTTTCAGTGAGCAAGTGAGGCAAGTCCTCTTCATTAGCACACTCCTCTGGAATCTTGAGCATGACGAAGAAGGTTTTGTTTGACGATAACTCAGGTATTTCATTCTCATCTTCATCGATGTAAGTTACTAAAGAGATTCAGGAGATAAAACGAAGGTGAGAACATGCACAAAATAATAAATTGAATAAAGAAAGATGTGGTGGTGTACACCTGTAATCCCAGCACACAGAGGCAGGGGAACCCCTTCAAGTTCCCAGCCAGCTTGATCTACAAAGCCAGCTCCCATGACTTCATGGTGAGACTGGATCCCAAAATATACAAAGCCAACAAAGACATAACTTCTAAAACTAAACATAACGAACCGTACTGACAGACGCTGAAGCCTAGACACAGTAAGCAGAAGCAGGAATTCTTTCTTTGAGCAGCAAAACAGAATAAAAGAGAGTCGCTTGTGTTCATTGTGATAAATGTTTTGTTAGTTTTAGGGCAAAGGGATCTTTGACACCACTGAATATAGACCGGGGAAGGACCAGGAGGAAAGAACCGGAAAAACATGAAGTTGTTTGCAATTCTGAACCTGAAGGTTAACAGGGTACTCAGGTGTCAGGACAAGGGCTAGAAGACAAACTAGGACCCATACAGGGAGTGATGGCAAGCAGCTTCAGGGAACCACCTTCCATTTCAGTGCTGTCAAAGACCGTGAAGAGACAGTGATGTCACGGACAAGCATGGAGGTAAGACTAGAAAATGGGGATATGAGTCTCCATGCATTCTAAGAGCCGGGGCTTGGGCATGAAGTCATCACTCCAACCACAGAAGGGGGATGTTGACATACTCTATTTGCAGAAGGGAAGCCAAACTTCACTTGGAGCCCCAGGGCCTGCAGAGCCACTCATAGGACAATGAGCTCTGTGTGGCTTGTGTTCTAATGACTGGTGCTAATTGATTTTTAAACAGTTAAAGCTGGAGGAATGAAGGAATGCCACCCAAGGAGCCAGGAGCCAGAAGCTGGCACTGGTGTGGTTATTGCAGCTCTCCTGGCTCCAGTCCAGCCTCACAGACTTGCTCCACACAGGGGGATACCTCATCTGGCCTGTGAAAGGCGTGGGCAGCTGAGGAGGTAGGTGCTCTCAGGCGTCCCCCTGAAATCCTGTACAGCATACGTAACCGACTCTGCCTCTTTTACTGGCCTTTGAAAGACCATGCTGGGATGGATTCAGTGTTTGTGGCAGAAATGCGGATAAAATACAGGGTTGTTCTGTCTCAAAAAATCCAAAAGGAAAGCAATTGAAAATGACACCCAATGTCAAATGGTGGCTTCCAAGTGGGCATGCACACACAAATGACAAATGAACATGTTCAACAGTCTTCCCCAGCTGTTAACCCTGTGAACTACAATAAAGACCAGTGTAACAAAATATGCCCATGGATGCAAGAGAAGCAAGGATGTTATGGGAGTAGCCAACTGCTCTCTGATTCAATGTAAGTCCAGTCCACTAGAGAAAGCTTATGCCTGGTATTCTAAAATCTGTCCAGGAGCCCATGACTGGGGAACTCACAGGCCACAGGAGTAAACATACTACTATTACTCCGCTAAATGGCCAGAGTCACCGCAAACTGCCTCTAAATTCCTATCTCTGCATTCATAGATTAGTGATGCTCCCAGACCTCATCAGAGAAGTTTTTAGTGCATTGGACAGTGGTGAACACAGAAATTCAGACCTGATCACAGTGCAGAGAATGTGTCTCAGTGTTCAGCCACGACTGGAGCATCTACAACTATCTCTCAACCCACCACCGAAGCTCAGGGACGATTGTGGAAGAAGGACCAAAAAGATTGGAAGAACATGGAATCAGACAAGAATGAAGCGGTGTCTCCTAGACATGACAGGACGGCTGCAGCCATGAAGTCATGGCAGTTGTGGTAGTCTGCGTGAGGCCCACACACAACCAAGCTGGTCAGCATCAATGTGGAGGAAGTGGGGCTCAGAGCCTCCTCCCTCTAGGAGCTACTGGCAGTTAAAAGCTTCCAGGGAAGGGAGAGACAGAATTTTAAATTTCTTTTTAACTTTTTACTGATTTTTTTTGTGCATTTCACACCATGCATCCCAATCCCATCCATCTCCCTGTCCCCTAGTATCTATCCTCTACCCTTGTAACCTCCCCCCAAAAGATAAAATGAAATATAAAAGAAAAAAATCTCATCTTGGAAGCTGTAGTGTGTCTCTGTGAGTCACACAGTATACCCTTTAGATCATATATCTACTTGTGAGTCTTCATTGCAATGAGTCATTGGTCTGGCTTGAGGCCTCTGGTTTCTGCTACACTGTCAATACTGGGCCCTCAGTGGGACTCCTCTTGGATATCCTGTTTTTGCCCTGTATCATGGAGATCCTGCAGCTTTGCATCTGCAGGACCAGCCCTTTCATGTGCTCCAGCAGCTTGTAGATGGGGTGATGTTGGGGGGTTGGGGGGGGGACAACTCATAACCCTGGTTCTGGGCCTAGGTGGTAGCTGGCTTTATCAACCTGCCAGCTCTCCCTTATTCTCACCACCAGGATAAGCTTTCCAGCACTGCCTGGCCAGCTCTCCCAATGTTGCAAGCAACAAGGGATGGCCACTTCTCATGCTCAGGCCCTCAGGGCCAGCTCACCTGTACCCACACCACCAGGGCCAGTTCTGCTATGCTGCCAAGGTGAGGTGCAGGGCCCACTGTCCTGAGTGCTGAAACTTGCGAGGGACAGGACCAGCCCTCTCAATAGGAGAAAGAGTATTTTAAGGTGTAGCCCAAAGTAAGTCAAGCATGCTTCAGGAGGTGGTCCCAATCCTACGAGTATATGATCAGCACAAATTAGACGTGATAGATCATTTAGAAAAACAAATAAACAACAAAAAAGGACATGGAGTTGGGAAGGGTAGGGAGACAGCGGTGGATCTAGGAAGATTTAGAAGGAAGAGGGATGGTGAATAAGATAAAAAAATATATTTTATGAAATTGATAGAAATATTAAAATTGAAAAAAACTACCACTAACACCTGACAGAAACTTCTGTACACTGACCCACCCAAAAAGGGAATGTTCTTTCTGACTTCAGACATTAGTAATCATAGATTAGCTTTACTTATTTTGAACTTTAAACAAACAGAACCATACTAGAAAAGAAAACAAAGAAGCTCAGCATGATGGCCTGTACTTCTAATTTCAGTTCCAGGAGGGGACAGGCAGAGCTGCAGGGCTCATTGGCCACCCAGCCTAGCATACTTATTCAGTCTGAGACCAAGGTGAAAGACCGGCTGAAAAATAAAATGGAGGGCCCTGAGGAATAACAGTCAAAGCTATCCTCTGGTTTCCATACACACACACACACACACACACACACACACACACACACACGCACACGCACACACGCACGTGTGCACATGAAGAATTCTGATACTTGTCAGTCAACAGTGGAACACATCTCTAGTCCCAGCACTCAGGAGGCAGAGGCAGGGAGATCTCTGTGGTTCAAGGCCAGTCTGGTCTACATAGTGAGTTCCAGGACAGCCAAAGATACATAGAGAAACCTTATCTGGAAAAACTAAAAGCTAAAAAATAAAATAAAATAAAAAGAATTCTGACACTTATTCCCAAGGAGACAGTACTGTGAGGAACTAAGGGCAAGAATGGTCCATAATTCTTAATTCATAATTATTAGCAAAGCTGTCCTGAGATTACCAGCCTTGGAAAGGCCTGCTCAGGGTGACTTCTGGCTAGCATCTGGAGCTTGGATTTGAAAAAGATTCACATCAACCCCCGACTCATAAGGGTGACCATTGTGTCTCATCCACTTGTATAAACAATATGCTCAAAATCTCCTTTTCCTTTGAGAGTCTGTAAATGTGGTATACTCAAGACAAAGGCTATGTAATCAACACCCAATGAAAGCCTTGGCACTAAGTATCTAGTGGGCATGCAGAATGGATTTTGCACAGGTCTAGTCACAACTTACTGCTGTAAAACTTGAGTCCCAAGTACCCCGACTGGGAAAGAACTCTAAAACCTGATCCTACACCCCTGTAGATTCTGTTATAATAAATGCCTTTATTTACTGGGTAGTCATAATTTTAAAAATGCCATGAATAATCATTTTGGGGAATCTCGCACACGGAAGCTGAGACTTGAATTCTTACTTGTTGTAAATCACTGAATATTTTTTTTGTCTGACTCCAAAATGTATGCCATCTTATCCCCCCTGCAAAATGAAAACTACAAAAAAAATTGTAAATCAACCTAAAAACCCAAAGTACTTTTCATATCATCTGTTAAGGTTTAGAACTGAAAAACCCTCCCAACGGCTCCTGATCGTGTGATGCTGCAATGGATGTCTAGGAGCTCTCTGCCCACCACACAGTCATCTCTCAGTGACTCAGAAAAGAACAGGGATGCTGCAAGATGTGTTAGAAATTCCAGTAACTAAATGCTATACTCAAGATGCCATGAAGACACAGCGAGTTCAAAATGAACTCTCTAGTACTGTCTCTGATGACATTCACTTAGCTTGTAGCATAGAAAGAATTCAATCTCGACAGAGATTGGCTTTTTATTGTGTTCATTAAAATAAAAGTAATAATAGACTTGGCCAGTCAGAATAGCTTTTATACAACTAATGACAGTTGATCCAAGCAACGCTTTCTACGGAGATGAAATGGAATGACTTTCCCAGTATGTAGGAGGACCATGACGTAGATTTTCAGCTGGACTGTAAGACTTGAAGCTGGAGAGGGAGCTACTAGATGCTAGGTGATATCAGGAAGTTAATGGAGCGCTGTCAGGAGCCTCTCTAGAAGAAGCTAGAGGATGTGCTTGTTCCAGAACTCACACTTCAGATCAGTTGGGACCAGAAGAGCCTGGAGACATCAAGGCTGCTGTGTACAATACTGGGAAACTTCTTTTGCCTGACAGTGAAGGAAAGAAGGAAGGAGGGAGGGAAAGAGGGATAGAGGACAGAGCTGGTTGATAGTTGGACAGACTTGGGTTTTCATGCCAGACTAGCTACTTGTTAGTCATGTGATCTCGAGGAGCTCACCTAAATCAACAGAAATATTAACACCGGTGTAGCAAGTGAAGGTGCAGATGAAGAGGAATGCAAATAAATGATCAGCAAAAAACCACAGTGTCAGGTACTGTCGCTGTTAGGGAATGATGGAAAGTTGTGGTTACTACCTAGAGAAAGGAGAGAGGAAACCAAAATGGCTCTATGGCATCAAACCTGTCCAAGAAGAACAGCTACTCTAGTTATCATTAAATAAAAGAGCCTGCTACCATTTTATAGTTCTTACCTCACATCATTCCCATGAGCTCAATGCTATTGTGTTTATCTTAAAAGGCTTAAAGAAGATGTGTATTTTTTTCAGGCCAATAGGTTAATATGTATTATGACCAAGGTATGTTAATAAATTCAGATTTCATTTTTATTTCACCAATGTAAAAAAATAAAAAGTCCATATGATTAGAGAATTTGCCTAAAGCTACACAGCCAGATGTTAGCAAAGCAAGAGTATTTGGTCTCCCCAGTCACCTTGAAGTAATAAAACATGACAAGGGAGGAGCTATGCTGTGCTCTGAATGTATGTGTAATCCCAGATTCAAATGTTGAAATCAGTTACTAGTGTAACTGATCAGCATGAATGGGATTACTGTTCTTTTTTTTTTTTCAAGCCCCAGAGACCTGCCTAGTCCCTTTAACCAAAGGCTTTAAGGAGTCAGCTACCATTCAGAAAATGATCACTACTAGTTAACATATCTTCTGACACTTTGAACTTTGACCTCTGAAACTCTGGTTATAAGTAATCAATTTCTATTGTTTAAGGCGATGTGGCTTATGGCATTTTGTTACAGTAAGCCAAGAAGACTGGGGGAGAATATAAATGTATACTAGTTTCACATAGATAATGATGGAAATGGTGAAAGCTCTTTCTAAGTGGAGATATCTTATGCAGAACATCTCTAAAACTCAGCAGCCTGAGAAGGTGTGCACCAAATTTCTCTCCCAAAGGGCAGGCTGATGCCCATGGTATCAATGAGCTTTCCAAGCGAGGAAAATTAAGAATATGAAAGGTGAGAGAGTTAAAGAAAAGCCTCATGGACTCACAGTGCAGATACTGAAAGCAAAAGTAACAAAAATAACCCAGCTCCAAACAAGTGGACTAGCAATTATTTGATTATGAAGTCTGACCTTTATCCTCCTTTGGTCCTATTTGTAGCTGTCATCTCTATCAGTTGCCTTGTACTCCCTGAATCTCTAGAACTCCATGGCTATATACATACATGCATACACACACACACACACACACACACACACACACACGCACTAGAGAATGGTATACCTTGGTGTGATAAAACTGTGGACAATATATCCAAGAACACATTAGAAAAATTATCCATTATGATCAAGTAGGCTTTATCCCAGAGATGCAGGGCTGGTTCAACATACAAAAATCTATTAATGTAATCCACCATATAAATAAACTGAAAGAAAAACTGTGGACAATAGGCACAACAGGTCTAGAAGTATTCAGAGAGCAGGACCCAAAGGAGACCCACAATTAATAATCTCAGTTCCTTGGAAGGCTGAGACAAGAGGATCATGGGCAACTTGGTAAGACCCTGTCTCAGAAAAAAAAAAAAAAAAAGGTAACCAGCTGGCTGTGATGGCACATGCCTTTAATCCTAACACTTGGAAGGCAGAGGCAAGCAGATCTCAGCTTGAAACCAACCTGGTCTATATGGTGAGTTCCAGGCCAGCAAGAGCTACAGATCCTGTATTAGAGAGAGAGAAAGACAGAGACAGGGACAGAGACAATCATACAGAGAACTAAGGGCTCAAAGATGTAGCTCTGTGCTGCAACATTTACCTAATGTATATGACTCTACATTCTCTAGTGCATATGGGTGTGTATGAACGTATGTATAGAGTCATGGAGTTCTAGAGATTCAGGGAGTACAAGGCAACTGATAGAGATGACAGCTACAAATAGGACCAAAGGAGGATAAAGGTCAGACTTCACAATCAAATAATTGCTAGTCACCTTGGTGTGATAAAACTGTGGACAATAGAAAAAACAGGTCTAAAAATATTCAGACAGTAGGACCCAAAGGCAGACTCACCTCTAAATTCTCAGTAAAAAAAAAAAAAAAGAGAGAAAAAAGCAATACTTCTATGACAGGGCAACTCCCATGAAGGAGAGATGAGGCTACTTCACTTAGAAGACCCTTTGGATATGTAGGATATTATGTATGGAAGAGAAGTAAGTTTTGAGTCTCGGGAAGGTGGAAAATCTCCAAAGATTTGGTGGAAAGACTGAAAAGCAAAAAAGTTAAGTAACTTTAAGAAAGTGGGTCTAGGAAATAGCAATTAAGTTTCTGCCCCGAGGGACCTTTGTAGGTGACACCTGCCAAGGATTTCCCCTGAGTCACCCTTACCAGGAAGTATCTCCCTGTGAAAACAGTGTCAGGTTCATGTGATGCCAAAAACAATGAAAGTCTCCCCTTCTGCTGAAGAATTCAGTAATCCACTCAATACTGCATCACCTAGAAAGTCTCTGCTTCGATTGTGCCACAGCATTCCTTTCTAGGAAAAGCCCTGAGAACTAAGACCATTGTCAGCTCTAATGCTGGGGGAGGTCATGTGGAGGTCATTCAGCGTGTTCTAACATTTTAAGCATGCACCTGTCTGTCACAAGGCATACCAAAGTGTGGTGTTACTCTTTTCTAACCAGGGTACCCGAGTGAAAGGAAGCCCTTGAAGGTGCCTGAGTGGTCCCCCCAAATTGTCCACAAAGAAAATGACTCAGAAGGAAAGAGGAAGATGTTCTTCACATCTCCCATGTGGCACGGTGGTTTGAATGAGAATGGCCCCCATAGGCTTATATTTGCATGCTTAGCACCCATTTGATGAACTATTTGGAAAGAGTAGGAGCTGTGACCTTTTAGAGTGGGCATGACTTTGTTGGGGGAATGTGCCAGTGGGGGTGGGGTTTGAGTTTTCAAAAGCCAAGCCCAGTCTCTCTCCTTCTCTCTCCCCACTCCTCTCTCTCTCTCCCTGCCCCCCCATCTCTCTTTCTCACTCTCTGTCAGCAGATCAAGATTAGCTCTCAACTACTCCTCCAGCAACGTGCCAGCCTGTGTGCTGCCATGGTGATAATGAACTAAATCTTGAAACTGTAAGCAAACCCCCAATTCAATGCTTTCTCTTCTAGGAGTTACCTTGTATATGGCATCTCTTCGCAGCAGTAGAACAGTGCTTAAGACACCCTTTACCCTTCACACCAAAAATTTTATAATTCTTCATGGAGAAGGAAATTGTCTGATGTGGAATTCCCCTCTATACGCAGAGAAGGAGGTGAGGCCACGCCAGATGTTAGACAATAACATGTGTTCAGTCTTCAGAGGACTGAGAACAAACATAAGACCAACCACTTTGCCTTAAATATCACCACATACAGGTGAGTGTTAGCAATGGCAATCATACCTCTTCACCTGATGCCCTGCCATGGGTTCCTGGTTGCTCAGCTAGTTAAGTTTCCCTTTGTGTGCAGGGTGTGCTCACTTTTTCTACATCCATTCCAACTGCATAGTTAGTTCCACCTCAATGTCCAGTTTGCTGGGGAACTAAAAAGTCTTGAGACTGGAGTTCCAGAGATTTTAGAGAAGAAAGCCTCGGGAAGGGACTGGGCAATATGGATCCTGAGGAACCTTTTTGTCTCACTCAATCTTGACCCCTGGTAGTCCCAACACCACTCTCTCCCTTATTTCCTAAACAGTGCCTTAAGTTCTGCAAATGTGTGTGTGATTCATATCAGTGGGCTTGGCAGTTGGGCAGTGGCCGATGATTGCCGGCTGTCAGCTGTCGTCCCAGAACTACTAGCAGAGCAGCTCTGGGTGTGGCTAGCATGATCACACAGGGAAGACTGCTCTCACTCCTTTTTAATCTATCGTGGTCTACACCGACCCCACTCAGATTTAGCCCTGAATTTTTAGTGACTCAGCGAAATAATATCAAAATGATCTAAAAACCTTCAAGAAAGGCTACTGTCTTACAAATTGATCTCAAATTATTTCAAAATACAAATCAGAGATAAGAAAATATAACAAAGTATTAATGATAGATGTTAGTGTCTTCATTAGGATTGCTGTTGCTGTGATGAAACACCATACCTAAAGCAAGAAAAATGTTTTTGGGTTTGTTTGTTTGTTTGTTTTGTTTTTTAGGCTTTTGCCTTCATAACACTGTTCATCACTGAAGGAAGTCAAGACAGGAACTCAGGAAGTGCAAGAACCTAGAGACCGGAGCAGAGGCCATGGAGGAATGTTGCTTACTGACTTGTTCCTCACTGCTAGCTAGTCTGCTTTCTTCTGGGCCCTCTCCCATCAATTTCTAACTAAGAAAATGCCCTCCAGGCTTGCGCACAGCCTGAAAATGGAGGCATTTTCTCAATTGAGGCTCCCTCCTCTCCAGTGATTCCAGCTTGTGTCAAAGCGACATAAATGCAGCTGGCACATTAACTGAATGTGCAATATTTTCTAATTCAAAGTCCTTGCAGTAGTTTCCATTTTTTTAGTCTATCATGATTCTCCCTGCGAGTCTTAGAGTCCAATAGGCAAGATTCCATGTAAAATAAGTACTTCCCAGAGAGGAGGAAAAAAGGTATTTTGTAGGTTTCTTTTATAATTTTAACATATGTTAAAATGCAAACTTACAACCAAATTAAAGTTTAGACTATAATATTAAATAGTTACTTTGGAATTTTATAGTATGGCTTTTCACATCTCCCAAAAAATCTTCCATGGGAAACTGAATAAGTCACTGCAGATAGCTTTTTGTGGTGGAAGTCAGGTGATTTCTAAGGAATAGATAGACATCCAGTCTTGTGTTTCAAGCCCTGAATATTAAACCATCTGCTGTATGACTAGCTCTTTGGTCACTACCAGGCAAATCAGTCAAGCTTCAGGGTGGCACCAGGCACTTGAGACGGGAGGAGACTGTGTGACTCAGCTTTGGTTGCAGCATCCACCTGTGGCAGCTGATGTGGGACAGCTGATCACAACAAAGCCATTGTCCTCAGCGTGGTGGAGCAGGTGCAGCACACCTCAGAGATGCTCCCTGTTTAAAACAAGCTCACAGCTTCAAATATGTCCCCATCCCACCTAAACAATGTCAACAGAGTAGACAGGGTGCTTATCTGAGAAACTCAAAGGTGGTGAAAATCTTCCAGGAAGGAACAGGTAAATTGGCTTTCTGGGAAAGAGTGTCCAAGATTCCCTCTGGAGATACTCAGAGCTCCCTGTCCTTGTGACATTCTGTGACCAGGTTTGCCACTGAGAACCAGACTCAGACCTCTTGGAGGTAGCACATTAGAAGAACCCCAGCTCTGAATGAGCACCCCTCCCCTCAACCACCGCCATGTACTAGTAAAACAATTCTCCCTCCTTCCCCTACTTTGATGTAAAAATTATCTACCTCATTAGTTTAATATCTTTATGCATCTTAAAAATTCAGGGAATAATTTTTAAAATAGTAACAACCTAAAAGACTTTAAAATGCTGTAGAAGAATAGATATACTGTAATCACTATATATAAGATTATATATACTCTAATCACTATATAGAAGACTATATATACTATACTCACTATATAGAAGACCATATATACTATGGTCACTATATAAAAGATTGTACATACTGTAAGCACTATATAGAAGACTATATGTACTATAATCACTGTATAGAGGACTATACACATATAATATATATAATGTAATCATTGTATAGAAGACTGTACTACTGTGATCATTGTAGAGAACTATATGTACCGTAATCACTGTATAGAAGACTCTATATACTTATAAAGGACTATATATACACTATAATCCTATATAGAAAGCTATATGTACTGTAATCACTGTATAGAAGACTATATCTACTGTAATCACCATATAGAAAACTAAATATACTGTAGTTACTGCATAGAAGACTATATGTATTATATATTCTGTTCACAAACATTTTAATAACCTGTAAAAATTATCTTAATATAACATTAAAATCATAAAGATGGGCTAGAATATAAAAATCTGATTTCAGGTTAAAAACGCAAATAAGAAAAAGAGAAGAACATGTGGAAAACTAATAATAAGAAGGAGATGGCTAAAACTGTGTCACTTTTAATTCAAAGCATAAAACCATGAAGTGAAATATGATTTATAAAGTATATAGTTAGTGTCCTGCAAATATTTGTTTCTTAGACAAATTCAACACAAATATAATAGTGATTTCTAAAATAAGTTAAAATAGTGACAGCTTATTCAATAAATGGTTCTCAACCTTCCTAATTCTGACCCTTTAACACATTTCCTCATATTGTGGTAACTCCTATCCATAAAATTATTTTGTTGTTACTTCACAACTGTAATTTTGCTACTGTTATGAATCATAATGTAAATATCTGATATACAGGATATTTTATATGCAACCCCCAAAGGAGCCACAACCTACATGTTGAGTACCACTGGCTTATTGCTACATACCTCAGTAAAGATGTTTTTAATTCTCTCAAATATATTATTTATTATTTATCATGTGAGTACAAAATATACAAAATGATTTCATTGAACAAATTATAAGAAAATTAAAACAATCAGGTACTAAAAGGTAATAAAATGTAGATTAGTGTTCAAGTTCAAATTTTAAACAACAGTAAGATGGCTGAGGGTTAAGAGTGCTTAAGGCTCTTCTGAGGGCTCATGTTCAGTTCTTAGCACCCACACAGGGCAGCTCACAGCTTGTCTCTACAGTTACAAATGCTGCAGCGCCCTCTTCTGGACTCCGTGGCACCCGCACTCATGTGCACATACCAACATCACACACACACACACACACACACGCACACACGCACACACGCACACACACACACACACCTACATGCAGGATTTTAAAATAATAAAAATTAATATCAGAGTGACCTCAAGAACCAGTGAGAAAATTTTAAAGAAAGAATGGTCTTCATACTTTTTCAATTTTAAGCAAAACACCCACACACAGACATAAAGATTTGTATATATCTCACAACATTATTCCAAGCCAGTTTTGTTCTATTTGATTTTAGCTTCTGTTTTTGTTTTTTGAGGCAAGGTACCCCTTAGCTGGCCTCAGTCTCACAATATAGACCAAGCTGGTTTTTAACTAGAGGCCTTCTCACCTTGGCCTCTTAAGGACTGGGATTACAGGTGTAAATCATGCCCAATTGCCCAACCCTTATTTCAATTCGTGCTATAATTAGTAAAATAACAATGAGTTCATTTTCCATTTCATTGTAAGCCACAGCTTTTGACAAGGTCTTCAAGTGTGTCAACAGAGTCAGTGGAATCCTTACCTCCTATAAGGCATAAGCTTATAGTGATCACTACGATGAAACACAGGAAAATGGTGACAATGACCATCCACAGTTTACATCGTCCAAACACCGTCTTGTGACAGGGACTCCAGGGACTTTCCTTGTCTGTCTAGAAAGTAAAAAGAGATTATGAGGTAGTCATTGGGTTTCGACAAATAGTATCAAAGTCCAACTAGAGACCAGTAAACCAGAATTAAGGTCATCAGTCATCTGGCTCTTAACCTCACGGGTTGCACTACACTGAATCCAACTAAGAACAGGGCAGAAAAGAGATTCAAGAGGAAATTAGTCAAAGGCCCTCTGACTGAAGGAGAGACAAGAGTTAGGATTTTTGTTCTTGGAGTTTTAAAATTTTGTATTACTTTTCTTTCATTTGTTTCTTCTTTTTCTTTCTTTCCTTTTNTTTTTTTTTTTTTTTTTTTTTGGCAGGGTTACTCTGTGTAACAGACCAAACCAAACCTTTTTGGAACTCCTTTTGCAAACCTGACTGGCCTTAAACTCACAAAGATCTGCCTGCCTCTGCCTCTCAAGCCCTCAACGTGCTGGGAGCTGGGTTTAAAGGCATGCACCACCACTGCCTGGCTTGTATTTATTTATCACTCACATGAATATATTTATGGAGTTCAATGAGATAGTTCCAAACCCACGTGTCAGGTATAATGGTAGATCCATCAGCTCCAATGATTATTATTTCTTTTGTGTTAGGAATGTGTAAACTCCTCTCGACTACCTGCTTTAAAACGTACAAGTCATTGTCAACCATCATTTCTCTACTGGGCTACAGAACGTTGTGAAGCATTTACTCTGTCTACCTATTGACCACCTGCTCCCCGTCCCGCCGTTCCTTTCCCTTGCTGGGATAATGGTGTTTCTGCTCTCTGCTTCTGTAAGATCAACATTTCAAACTTTAGCGTACTAGTGACAATGTGATATTTGTCATTGTGTATAGAAGAAAGGGATTTTGAAGGTATTAGAAACCCAGAAAACAGCATTTGCTGATTCATAACAGAACTGCCTAAGGATTGGGATGAGGTACAGAAAGAGACAGGAAATTGAGATTAGAGTGAAAAGCTAGTGCCTACGGCAAAGCAGCTGGGTGTTAGCTTTAACAAAACTTACCGTGAAGATTTATTTGGTTTATGGTTTAATATTTGGTATTCATGGTTTGGGCCCATGGTCAGCTAACTCCATGGCAGAATACCACAGCTGAGCGAATGTGAGGCCATTCACCTCATAGAAATCAGAAAGCAAAGAGAAAATATGTCAAAAGAGTTGGGCACAAAACAACTTTCCTGGACAAACCCCAAAGAATACTCTCTCCTAGTACACTCTACCTCCTAAAGTATCCAGTATTTCCCAACCATGCCATCAAATTATGAATTGGGTTTTAAGAGATGGCTCAGGGATTAAGAGCACGTGCTGTTCTTGCAGAGGACCCGGGTTCAATTCCCAGAATCCACATGGCAGCTTACAATTGTTCATAATTCCAATTCCAGGGTACCTGACACCCTCCTGCAGATATATATGGAGGCAAAACATGAATGAACATAAATAAAAACTTTTACAAAGAAAAAAATATGAATTGAGCAACAGACAAGCCCGTAAGTAAAGTCAAACCCCTCAGGATCCAATTATTTTCCAAAAGCCTTATCGCTGTACATTGTTGCATTTGGAAAGCAATCCTTAAACACGAGCCTAGAGTGATGGCTCAGGTCCAACAACTAAGGGTTTGAGTGCTGTTAAGGTTAGTTGGATCTAATTTGCTGTGCACCACTGATCTGCTGAGAGGCCTCAGATGGGTTCTCCCACAAGGTGCCTTCTATATATGCTTGCAAATTCCAACTTACATTCGATGATTGCATTAGACAGCAGTGGAATTTCCAAGACTTTTCTATGCATACTCTACAAGAGATCCATCACCTCCCTGGGTAAGCTACTAAGCACGTGACATTCATATATGTTGGCAGGACTGTCTATCTCTGGTCCAAAAAGCTTGTCTTCTTCTTGGCTCAATTAAGAGCAGTTATTGTAAAGACTAGAGGTAAACCTGTCAGAACACGGGAGAGTCTGCACTTCTACCTCTTCACTGTGGCATTGAATCTAAACACACCTTTCATCCGAACACAAAAGAATCAGTTGATTCTGGTCCTCCATTGAACAATGCACTGCAATTGGGCTAATTTGTTAGCTCAAATAAGCCTTGGTTGCCACAGAACACTCAGTTTATTTGGTTATTGTTAATACAATGAGGATGCCATCACTTAAGACATCTCTAGATTGCTGAGTTAGGGCCCTAGTGGTGAGCCGTAAAAGAAATCCAGAATCACCTTATCACCTACAATTTCTCTGGTAATTTTTTTTAAATATTTATTTATTTGTTATGTATACAATATTCTGTCTGCGTGTATGTCTGCAGACCAGACCTCATTACAGATGGTTGTGAGCCACCATGTGGTTGCCGGGAATTGAACTCAGGACCTTTGGAAGAGTAGGCAATGCTCTTAACCACTGAGCCATCTCTCCAGCCCCTCTCTAGTAATTTTTGCCCATGGGTATCAACCTACAGTAGCAGTTGACAAAGAGGAGTTCAATGGCTCACAATCCTTTTCCTCTACATCCCAAATTCAGATTAAGGAAGGAAGAAAAATTCTTCACATACTCTCCTAACTCACCTTTTCCAAGCAGAAAGACACCTACAATAATGGGGTGTTTACAATCTCAGTACTATTCCCTGCCCATCATCCCTTTACCCATCCACCTGCAATTCCACCTCATCAGCCAGATCTGCCACTCTGGACTTCATACGTCATTAAAAATATATTACCTAACTGTATATATTTATTAGTAATATAATTTGTAATTGAGGCAACTATAAATGAAATTATATAAATCAAGTCACATATATTTATTTATGCATGATAATATCAATTAGCAGGGGCCAGCAAGATGGCTCAGCAGGTAAAGGCCCTTGCAGCCAAGCATCGAACCCTGAGTTTAATCCCTGGGACATGCATGGTAGAAGGAAAAAATTGACTCCAGATCACCCTCTGATTTCCATATGTGCAGCGTGGCACATGTACACACACACACACACACATACACACACACACAGAGGCAGTAAATGCAATATTTTCTTAAAATTGATTAACAGCATAGACCTTGAGACTTTGGATACCTGGGTCTTCAGGGGCTCTACTAAGAGAACCTGAGCCGTCTGGCTGCATCTCAGAGCCTACTTTTTTTTTTTTTCACTTAGTTCTTTCATCTGTCAAACCGTGGAAACTAGCATCCTTCCTCCTCTCCCACTCCAGTTTCGTTTCTGTCACTCTAATAAAACACTCAGAGCAAAAGCAGTGGAGGGAAAGAAGAAAGGGCTTGTTTGGCTTATCCTTCCAGGCCACAGACAGGCCATCACTGGGGGAAGCCAGGGCAGGAGATCAAGCAGGAACTTGAAAGATAGTCCACAGAGGAATGCTGTTGGCTGGCTCCCACACTCGCTCATGCTTAACCAGTTTTCCTATTGCCTAAGGACTACCTCCCTGGGAATGGTAGCCCCCACAGTGGCCTGGACCCTGCAATATCAATGGACAATCAAGACAATCCCTCGCAAAAGTATACCAACCCGATTCAATTACTCAACTGAGACTCTCCTGTCGGGTGATTTTAGGTTGTCTCAAGTTGTTTATGGTAACTAGGACAGCTCCTTCTAAGTTGGTAATAATTAACAGCATTTATGTGTTATGGTATTTCACATAACATGACAGGTACAAAGCATATAGTATGGAAAGATGGACTTAAAGAAGCATCAAAGTCAGAACCTATTATCACACAATTTAAGACCTAAAACCTGGACTGGTGCAAGTCAGTCCTTACTGAACCCCATTAATTGACCTCTCATACTGAAATGCATTTCCACCTGTTCTACAGAACCAGGGGATGATTGACATATGGCAGGAGGTGAGGTTTTGTCCACCCTCTCCTTCCTAAAATGCCACCATTCAAGTATCTCTAGAAGGCCCTTCAGGTTCTCAGGGAGTCCTTCACCTTCCCTCCATTTCATGGGTCACTGAAACTTCACTGTTTAGTGACCTACAAAGCCATATTACAAGGAAGTCAGCACATCTGTACCATCTGACTAACAAGGAAGTCACTAGGACCTTGAAAGCACAGTCTCCACAAGACAGGTGCTAAGCAATTATAAAATTCTAATGCTCAGCATGGATGTGGCGTGTTCTCAACTGTTGTCCACGGGCAGCCCAGGGCTCCCAGAAGCACATGGAGCCTATGATGTTATATAGCTTCACAGCCTTGTCCCAGCTCATGCCCTTTTTTTTTTCTGGAGAATGATTAAATCTTTGGAGTTGTGCTGGGCCTGACTGACTTGGGGCTATTAGCTCTAATTCCTATGCCCAGATCCTGCCCTAGAGAATTATACAGAAAGTTCTTGGCTATGGCTACCTGCACTTGCCTTCAGCCATTTCCAAACTTCATTCATCTGTGATCCCAGTACATACAAACCTAAGGTGCCAACTTATTCTCCAAGGTACTTATGAAATAAGATATTGCCACTCTGTTTCCAGGAATCACTGTAGACCAAGAGTAAAGTTTTCACGCTTTGAGTTTTGTACTAAAATCAGCACTTGGGCACAAGAGGGATGAAGGTGGAGTGGGGTGAGAGAACCCAGGCTAAAGATGCATCCTGAGAGTTGAGTGAGCCCAATAAAACTCAGGTAACCTTGGGGGTTACTAAGAAGACAAGTCGCTCAGAATTCAAGCTCTCTGATGTTTTACAAGTATTTGATCTGTGAATAAAGTTCAGGCACTGCCATGGCTGAATCAGAAGAGTTTAACAACCTGCACACCCCCAAGTACTAACTCCGAGATGAAAAGACAGCAAAGTTATTTCTGAGATAAAACTTTGATATTATTTCCCTTTTTCTGAGCCGGTAAATTCGCCAGGGCCAACCCTCAGTCGGGCCGCAGTTCTTTTCTCCTCGTGTTCTTTGCCTATCTCTCTTCCTGATGAAAATAGTGTGTTTGAAGGTGGGGGAGGGCAGAGGTGGTAGACAGTAGGCCCCCAGTGGTGGTGGTGGTGATGGGGAAAGGAGAGGAGGGGGAGATGGGAAACAGGGAGAGAGCGTATATGATTCAATCCATCACTCTCTATACTTGCGAAAGAAAGAAAAAACAATGTTAAAAATTCTAAACTACCTCTACCTCCTAATCGTCCCTCTACATTGAAAGGAGCAGCCACGCCCCCACTCCAAGGTTCCTGAAGAGTCTTTAGGTGAGGTCCCTATAGTGGAGGGGTCTAGCCTATGGCATTTTTGCTTTCTTTAGCCTGCCCCACTCTTTGTGCGTCCTGTCCTGGACGCTAGTAGGGAGGAGCCCTAGCACCCTTAAACGGTGTCAGGCCCCTTTCCTGCTGTCACAGGCCGCCAGAACCCCAAGTCCTTACCTGGGTTGGGCTAGGGCTCTCGGCCGAGGAAGGCTGAATCTGGACGCTGAGAGGCGTCTGTTCTTCCTGCTCCCTCTCCAGCTCCAGCGTCGAGAGCTCCAGCTCTTCCCGGGGCGATGGGGCTCTGCCCTCTTCCATGGCAGCGCAAAGGACAGACGCTCTGCCGAGAGGCAAGACCCAGGCACCTAAGGGTGCAGAGTCCAGGACAGGGAGAGTCCTTAGCTCACACTCCACCCACCTGGCGCGGCAGGTAGACCTGGGGCGGCTCCAGATCTACCTGTGGTGGCTGGCCTGGAGGGGTAGGGCGAAGCCAGCGAGAGGAGGCTCTCTGGCCTTGGACAGTTGACCTGACCCCAGAAAGGTAGTGGCGGGTGGGACCCTGCTGCCTTGGGCTCCAGAACAGAGGAGGGCTGTTTTTCTGGTTTGTTCAGGGTGCTGCCTGCAACGCATTTCCCTGTGGATGGACCCAGACTAGATCACATGGCCTGACTGCAAACTGGACTGCAGCAAGGAAGGGATAGGCTGGGCTGGGGGGCGGGGGGGGCGGGGTGTTGAGCAGCGGGGGGGGTCGTGAGCACAGGAAGATGAGTGATACCCAGCAGCACAATTCCCCCTTGCAAGCTGATTCAGCCGTAGGGGAAGTACCAGTATCGCTGATAGTACTTAGTTAGGACAGCCTATTTGGGAAGTAGCGAGTGTTAGTTCTCCACTCACCACTCATGGGGTGTTGGGGGGGGGGGGAGGAATGACCGGCCGAAGGAAGGACTCATAAATGTTACTTATTTGCTCATTATTGTTTATCTTTGAGAGGAGGGGCCATAAACACACCCCACCTAGGGGTAAAAGCACAGGGCAAGTGTCGGTAAGCACACCCATACACACAATGCCCTCCACACCCTATGCATAGTTTACAACTGGCTTAGTGAGTCTGGAATTACTTTTGTGCGTACACCAAAGTGTGGTTTGGGTGTTGGTCCAAAGACCTTGCCTCTCAACCTTCTGTGTAAGTCATTGCATTCCCTCATTCCCTTCCCCCGACAGACACAATTACTAAGACCAATTTGGGGACTCCAGAAATCTTGGGAATATATTTAAGTGTTGGGGTCCATCCCAGGTAAATGGTCTACCCGTGGGTTACAACCCTCGGTACCAGACAGATGCTGTTATTGTGATGCTTATCCTTAATCCCAAGGAAAGTCTTCTAAAACATCAAAATATGTTCTGTGAACTGGAAATATTCATGATCTCAGGGTAGTCAGAATTTTCCAATCATTTTTACTAATTTGGAAAATAACACATCTTGTTCTCTCTCCTTTCATTTTTGAATTTTCTCTACAGTTCTATGCAGTATTATTAGCCCTATTTAATAATAGTGTTGTTATTTCTCCTTAGACTTTGTTTAAGGGAAAATAACATTTTTTTCTTCCATTTTATCTGTTTGGTGCTATGGTTAATTCTGGACTCTGACAATGAAAATATTATCCTAGGATATAGAAGCTCTCAAAATTAAGGTAAATCAAGAACTAGAATGTGTTGAGCAGGTACTGTAGACATAGTTATTTAAATCATTACTAACTTTGAAAATAAAAGAAAATCTTGACAATTTAAATTTTACTAAAACAACCAAAAGCCAGGAGATAACATACCTGAAAAGTTTGACCTTCAGAACACTTACCAAAAATACCTCCGGCCTTTTGCTGTTGGCCACCTTTATCAAGATCAAAATTCCACAGGTATATTTCTGTCCACCTCTGACCGACAGTTTTCTACCACTCTAGTGAGGATTGCAAACCCGTAGTCTTGTGTGGGGGTGGATCCATGCTTAGTTTTGTGCACAGGTAGATTAGTTTCTCCTTATACAGCGTGCCCCTCAACAGCCATGGTCCGACATGACGTGGGCAGAACTAATTGGACTGGAAAGCCACATCGTCCCTTCCTCCTCTGCCAATTACTGAATTTTGCCCTATGTCTGTTTGTGAGGTACCACTGTTTTGTGCATTGAATTTTGTAGGAACACTAACAGTCAGGTAAGGCTTCCCTGAAATATCTTAGCTGTGCACTGAGTTTGTCTCCATCCTTGCAAGCATCTCCACTTGCACTGGAACACATAAGAAGGACACCTATCTTTGTTCTCATTTTACTTTAGAAGCTTGGTTTGTGACATTACTTTAAGTTTTCTTCCATCTATGGATCAATAACATGTTGACACCTTAGAATGAATATCATTACATTTTTGGGAAATTTTTATGGAATACATATTAATTTGTTTACCTTGCAATGAATATCAGATGAGCTTAATCTGACATTTTTGGTTGAAAAATAGGATTAATTTTATTGATGATAATTACATTCTTTTTCAAGAATCGATCACAAAAATCAGTTAAAAATCCAACTGGTACAGTTACAAAAGAGAAGGGACATACTTATGGATCCAGGGAACAAAGTTTGACACCCTTGTGTAAACACCAGGAAAATTTGGTCTTCCACATCCATGTCCCCAGCTAACAATGCCGGTCAGAATCCATTTTCCATCACTCTTTCTTCGACAAGACAAGGGTCCACCTGAATCTCCCTACACAAAAAGATAACGTGAACATGAAGACATGTGTCTCATGAGCACCAAATCCAGCATTTATGTGTCAGATACAAGACCCAGCTATACCACTCTTCGGTATATACCCAAAGAATGCTCAATCATACACAAGGACACTTGCTCAACTATGTTCACAACAGCTTTATTTCTAATACCTAGAACCTAGAAACAACCTAGATGTCTCTCAGCTGAGGGATGGTTTTAAAAAATGTGGTACATTTACACAATGGATTGTTACTCAGCTGTTAAAAACAAGGACACCAGGAAATTTGAAGGCAAATGGATGGAACTAGAAAAAAAATCATCCTGAGTGAAGTAACCGGAACTGAGAAAGGCAAACGTGGTGTGTACTCACTTATAAGAGGATGGTAATTTTTAAAAGCTGTTCTTTCTCCATGTTTCCCTGCTCTTAGGCAACTGAATCATAATTAGCTTCTGGGCAATTCAGATGAAGGAAGGACAAGGCCTGCCCTAGATAGCCCCAGTATTGTGTAAATGAAATGTGAATGTGTTTACAACAAGCACAACATGCTAGGCAAGGGGAAGGTGGAAGACTTACTTTGCAAGCATCGCTCTTGCCAGACATAACCCCTGCACAGAGCATCCGGGAAGTGATGATCCCATAGGTGGAAACACAGACGGTTTGATCAATGAGTTCTACCTCTGCTTGCTGCAATACAGGGGAGCCTTTCTTATCTGAAAGACACAAGGAGGATGGATATCGTGGTGATGGTAAGGATTACACTTCTTCCAGGTTTCACTTGAGCAATCAGCAGAGATTATCTCCTTGAGGGCTCAGTGTGAGTCTCTGGAGGTGAATTCTATTAGCCCCGTTTTGCTTCCAAAGAAACGAAGCCTTGTGAGATTCAAGTCTTGCCCAATGGTACACAATTAGCAAGGAACCTCAGGACACAGCCAAAGGTCTGGCTTCAGCACCTTGGCCACTGAGCCACCATGCCACTGTGTCCTGTGGGACTAAGCCACAGCAACTTTTAGTACCTGTGTTTATAGTCCAGGAGTGCTCCTCAAAGGGAAACACACAGCTGATTCATGGGAATCTCCAAGGAAGCCCTAAAAGTGACTTGCTTTTCTATGGCTTCTTCCTTTCTAACTTGCCTGCCTATAATGAGTCAAAAAAAAAAAAAACATACATATACACTCATGCTCTTCATGACTCCATCTCGAGTGAGTTGGGAAGTCTCTTCCACTAGTGATAGATGACCAAAGTATTGGTTATATTTTTATCAACTTGACAAAAACTGGAGTCATCTGAAAACAAAGAACCTCAATTAAGAAAATGCCCCCATCAGACTGACTTGCAGACAAGTTTGTAGAGCATTTGAATTAATGATACATGGGAGAGGATTCAGATAGATCCCTGGGCAGGTGGTCCTGGGAGGTATAAGAAAGGTAGCTGAGGCCAGGCAGGCAAAGGCAGGCAGATCTCTGTGAGTTTGAGGCAGCCTGGTCTACAGAGCGAGTTCCAGACAGCTAGGGCTGTACACAGAGAAAACCTGTCTCAAAACAATAAAAAGAAGAAAGAAAGAAAGAAAGAAAGAAA
>NW_026067944.1:31401445-31422467 GCF_014885135.2 Alexandromys fortis
AAAAAAAAAAAAAAAAAAAAAAAATCTTAGTGCAGTGAAATAAACCCTTTCCTCCACAGCAATAGAAAAGCAAACTAAGACAATAAAATCATCAGGCACAACAACATGTAAGAAGAGTTACAAGTGTGTGAACAGTTGCTGTCCCGCCTTGGGACTCTTAGACCTCCGCAAACTCCATTTGATGGCGAACATCATTACTTCAGTAATTTCACAAGGTTGCTGAGAATCTGAGAAACCACCAGAGAGGATCTTTAGAGTACCACACCAAAGCTCAGGGGTAAACTGAAATTTTTCATGTACTATACCTGTGCTTTTGCCTTGGAAAAGACATCAAAGGGATCTGAGATCCCAGGAGTAATACTAACCCTTGGGGAAACATTCAGGCAGCTTTGGATTCTCTTCCTCACTACATATTTAAATTCAGCTACAAATCATGAGCCAGAAGAAACTGGGAAAGTTGGATAGAGAGGCTTCCCAAACATACAACTTCACCTTTACCTGCCGAAAAAAGATTCCTTTTCTGGGTGTGTAAAGGGATTGTAAAAAGCCATCCTCACTGGGGGGACTGATTCTAAGATGCTGTGATTCCTGGGTCAGAATTTGCAGTCTGAGGTAGCCCCTGGCTGGATTTCTTTCTCATTCCCATCCCTTGGTCTCTAGTCCTGGTGTGAGACATGCTTACATAGCCTTCCAGACAGTTGTCTGGGTTGGCACAGTAGGGCATGCATATGGATGCTCTCTCCTTTACAAAATGAATCACTTCTTTAGATAAAAAAAAAAAAAAGGAAACCTAAAAATAAAAAATTAAAAAAAATTGCCAAGAGTTTGAAACTCCAGAGTTTGAAAATGGTCATGACCAGTCCTACCTTGCTCATAAAATTCCTCTCTCCCTTTATTGAGTCCTGCTTATTTGAGGACAGGTAAAAAGGTCATAAAACACAGATAATAATACCCCCTTCCCGGGGGCTGGAGAGATGGCTCAACGGTTAAGAGCATTGCCTGCCCTTCCAAAGGTCCTGAGTTCAATCCCAGCAACCACATGGTGGTTTACAACCATCTGTAATGAGGTCTAGTGCCCTCTTCTGGCCTGCAGGCATATATGCACACAGAATACTGTATACATAATAAATAAATAAGTATTTTAAAAAAATTAAAAAAAATAATAATAATACCCCCTTCCCAGGGGCTCCCTCTTCACTGAGATGTATACTCAATCATCCCCGGGAATGCTAAAGTCTTAGGTTAGCCCAGATGTCTTCCTTTTGTAGGGCAGGGGAGTGACCATCCACTCATACACACCTGCTTCGTGCCTTCGCCCCCAGCCGGTCACCCAGCACTTCTCCCCACCGCGCACTTTCTGGCCAGCTGGGGGGAGACATATTGGCTGAATGATCTGTTTCAGGGTCTCAGGCCAGGCTATACTGAGCTGTAGCAAAGCAATATCATAGTCAAAGGTTTGACTGTTATAGTATTCGTGGACCACAATCCTTCTGAGTGGAGAGATGAACTTGGCACTCCCCTGCACATACATCCCAAGGTGTGCAGTCCATGGAGTAGGGTCAGATAGCCTGGAGGAAAAGGAATGAAGCACAGGGTTAGTAACTGTTTGAAAGCAAGTAATTACAGAGCCATGATTAGGATGCACAGAGGAGGGCCTTACTGCCAAGTCCTGTTTTTAGCCCTGGTTCTGTTCAGTGCCATAGCAAGGTCCACAGCCTCCCTTGTCTCCTTGCTAGATGCAGCCGTGATGTAAGTTGTCTCATAATAGCAAGTTATAGCTGTACTCCAGAATATTCTCTCAGTGGTGTTTTGAGGAAATAGCTCAAAAGTTTCTTGCCCTCATGAACCAACCACATACAGGTCAAAAATATGGGTGACTTCATTTAATTTGTTACTCTTTTATTTATGCTAATAACATAGACACACAAGGACAGTAAGGTATTGTTTGGGGGCCCTTTTTTCAAATTCAAATGAAATGGCTATCAACAGATTAGACATTGAAGGGCTTTAGGCCTCAGAACATTATTGAAAAACTTTCTTGTGAGCTATCAGAATTTATGCAAGTCAGTGTAGTGGTTGCTTAGACCTTGGCCAATCCATCTGAGAGGGGCACAGAACTCCCTTATAAGGTTTGGTCTCCCACAGAATCGGTGTAGCAATCAGGGAGAATATGGGCACAGAGGACATGGAAACTTGGGGGAAAAAGCTAAGGACATGGTTCAGAGAAAGGCTAGCATCATATTTGGAGCAGTTATTTTACTTATTGATGAAGTTACTTCAATAATTAGCATGAATCCTGTAAGTTCCAGGGAAAGCTAAGATTCAAATTGTATAACTTCACTGTAAAACTCTATTTAAAATTTTGGATTAATTGGTGTTTTGTTTTACTTAAGATCCAGCAGATCTCAGACAGGCTTAAGATTTTTGTTGGTTTGTCTTTTTTAAATTTTTTTGTTTTTAGATTTATTTATTTTTGTGGTTCACTGGTGTTTTGCCTGAATGTGTATCTATGTGAGGGTGCCGGGTACCCTGGAACTGGAGTCCCAGTTATAAGCCATGTTGGTGCTGGAAAATAAACCCAGGTCCTCTGAAGCAACAGCCAGTGCTCTTACTGCTGAGTCATCTCTCTGGTCTTAGGTGTAAGGTTTTAAGTGAGGTTTTTCTTTTTTATTTATAAAGTTTTGCCTTTACCCTTAGTTCAAAGAGAACCTGTCCCTTAATAACCCTACAGGCAAAGGCAAACAGAGCCCTTCTGACGCCAGTCCTGGCTTCTGCTACCCCTGCCTCATCCAAAAGAGATCCATGCTCTCCAACTATCCTCCAGCACTGTCCTTCTCTACATTCCATACACTGACTTGGGTTTGGCCCTGTAGTTTAAAAGCCAGTCTCCATTTCCTCAGCCTAATGAAAGTCTCTCCAGCCTTGGTGATTCCTTTGTGTTCTTTTTTCTTTATGTCAATGGTATCTAAAAACAAAACTGGCGTACAACTGGTTCCCCCCACCCAAAGACATAAAGGAACCCAACTAAATTGTTCATTTCCACTAGAAAGCTTTTTCCGCAAACTGGAGGTCAGATATATGGTTTTGAGGGTGAAGACTGGGATAGCCTACCTGTTTCCGTGGAAACAATGGGCTGCTGAGAGAAGCCACTCCCTGGAGATGACAGAGGCACCACAGTAGGCTGATCCAACAAAGTGGAGGCTGACCTGCCATGGCCAGGTCCCCTCTTGGGAGTCAGAACCCCCAACGATGCGGTGGAGGGAGGAAGAGCCCCTGCTACAGCCTTTAGGAGAGGAAGGGTCATATGACTGAAAGGCAGACAGAAACAGAAACACACAGAGAGAAGCGGAAATTCTATCACATTATGGCTGTGTTGGTAGCTGAGTCATCAAGCCATCAGTTGGCAATCTCCTGCATATCTAGCAGAGAGGAAATCTATAGGTCTATCTGGAATCAGGGCCAACGCAGCACCCCTCCTCTGCTTCTGAGAGCATGCCCTGACTTGGAGTCTCTACGCTGATGCATAAGGGGGAGGAAGGCCCTGTAGTAACTAACAGCTGACATAATCAGCAGCTCGTGGAGTTAGATGATTATGTGGGAAAGAAACAGTAACTTCCAAATCTAAAAGAACTGAGAATGTCTTGGAAGTTGTGCTAATTGGAAGAGAAGGCATTTAGAAGAGAATTTGTAAGTCCAGGAAGCGGACAGCTACTGAAATTTGGTTATCAGAGCCCTTGTTTTTCAGTGTCAATGGCATCGATAAGGATAGATCGTGAACCTGTTGCCTCATGAAAGGTCACATGGCTGAGGAGGACATGCGGCAAAGGGAACTTTGGTGTTGTCCTCACGGAGAGTCATCCACTGGAGTCCACTGCCTTACACACAGGTGATTTCCCCCTTGACTGGGATCTTGTGTGTTAACTCTTTTATCCAGGAGGAAGCTGGAACAAACCTCAGAGGTTTTTATTTCTTTGGAATAATGTTGGATTCAGGTCACCAATAAGTATTGTTATTTCCTAGATCCAGAGCCATGGTACCCGGAGGCCATGGACATGACCAGTGGATGAAAGAAGAGAGAGACATGAAGCAAGAGAAGCCACTGCTACGCACTGCAGCCCTCTTCGTCACTCCCGTCTGCACAATCCACGATCCCGTCACACTGTGCATTTTGTTTCCGGAAGCAGATGTCATTGCCACACTTAAAGGTCCTATTGGTGCACGGAATGCCTAAAAATAAGTGAAAAGAAGGAACAATTTGGGTTTTTGTTGTTGTTGCTGTTGTTGCTTCTAGCCAGAAACAGATTTGAGGGAATGACTTGGAACTCTGGGAAAAGAGTTATAGTCACAGCACCCCTGTTTTCTGCTCTGGAAAAGGCTGGCAGAATAACCCCACAGGGACATGTTTCTTCACCTAAGCAGATCACGTGTAAGGCAGGCCAATAGCACACAGCTGAGAATCATTCCAACTGCCTCTCCTTACTCATGGCAAACACAAGATTAAAAAAAAAAAAAAAGTTGACCATATCAATGGCCTTGGGTCATGGCCTCTTAGCTATCTCTTAGTTTCATTCTCTCAGAAAAAAAAAGTCACACCCACATCACATGCTCTCCTTTTAGGGGAAAAATAACAAGAGAAACTCTGAATTACAATGCATTTGTTTACAACCTATGGGGTTAACTTTCTACAGAGGTATTAGCAGGAGTCCTCACAGTGTCTGGCAGGCTCCTCTATGACAGACCTTCATTGTCTCACCTACAGCTAGCATGAAAAGCCAGTAAAACCATGAAAACATGCCAATATTTCTACGGGAGCACATCCAATTCCACCCCGCCTACTGTGAGCAAGTATGTCATTGTTTTTTAGGCTGGGTAGGATTCTCCGAACAAGAGATATCAGGGCTAAAACTGAGAACAGTCTGGGGAAACTGGGGCAAGATGATCTCTCTGAATGCAACAGAGCTTTTGGCTCACTGAGGTGCTACCAAAAGAACAGAACCCTGTGTGTCTTCCTCACTCCGAGTGCAGTTCTGCTCATCCTGGCCATCCTCGCAGTCCCAGAAGCCATCACAGACCAGAGGGCCGCGCTGCCGGAAGATGCTGGCATTGCAGGCAGGTTTGGCAGTCACTGTGGTGAGAGACAGAAAAGTCATGAACACAGGACATCAGCTGGTCTCCCTGACAACCAGCAGTATCCCTCTAAAGCTGTGAACCTTAACGTGGCAAATATAGGGGAGTGACAGAATGTGGCTTTTCTTTTTCTTTTTTTTTTTTTTTTTTTTTGGTTTTTCGAGACAGGGTTTCTCTGTGGTTTTGGAGCCTGTCCTGGAACTAGCTCTTGTAGACCAGGCTGGTCTCGAACTCACAGAGATCCGCCTGCCTCTGCCTCCCAAGTGCTGGGATTAAAGGCTTGCGCCATGGATGCAGAAGTTTAGTGTAACTCCTTCTTTAGGTCTTGTTTTTGCTATTGTGTATGTGCGTTTACATCGGGTGGTTTATGTTACTTCAACTCATTGCATCATAAAGAATCATATTTTGTTTTCCTTTTGAGGTAAGATTTTACGTGTAACCCTAGCTAACCTGGAATTTACTATGCAAACCAGGTTGACCCCTGAACTCAAGGAGATCCTCTTGCCTCTACCTCCTGAGTGACAGGTTTAAAGATGTACTCCACCATGCCTGGCATAAGTAACCCTTTTCTAAGAAAAATAATCCCCCTCATCAGCTACGACCTGAGTGGAACTTGCCTACCCTCCTGAAGAAGGTGCAGGGGACTGAAATGAGCACTTTTGTCTCATTCATTTCTTTACCTTGGGTCTCTGACCAAAAATAATAAGTGTTCACAAAAAGCTTGGTGAATGAATTAATGTGAAACCCCCTTAAAGTTGTTTTATTCTGATAGATATATACCCTAAACACCACCACTTCCTCTTTGACATGCATCTTGAACTACCTTCACAGCCATGGCAGGCACAGTGCAGCAGCAAATGCTAGGCTTCCTGAGCCTCCTTAATCCCTAGGGAAAGGTGAGTAAGCTATCTGCTCCATTCTGCAGCCCCACAACGCAGGACAGTCAGATGCAATAGGGAGTAGAGTCAAAGCAGGAACTCAGTTTATTACTGTGAGCGTCAGCTTATATATGTTAAGTGACTTCCTGTGATATGGGGGTACCTCCAGTCAATGAGAGGCAGCCAAACCCTCCTCTACCCAGTTTTTGCTGTCTCACCCTTACTCAAACTCAAGCCAGGCTTTTTTCTGTCCAAAACCCCTCAAGGTATAAGCCCTGAGATAATTTTGGCCCAGCATCAAGCACCTGTACAAAAGACAGTTTTCACAGTGATTTCTGGATTGTGAAATTAGCACTTTTACTGTATCTGCCTGGGTCACCAGAGTATTTCTCATCTTAGTCCCTCTGAGCAGTGAGGAAAGTACACTGCTACCTTGAAATAGTTGGTTGTCTCCAACAGGGCCCAGCTGACAACCAGAGGATAGCTTCAAAATTGATGCAGTGAAATACAATGATAAAAATATTAGTCCTTATAAAGCAATGGCAATGGCTTTCGTCTGGAGCACCAGAGCAAAGAGCAGTAATAAAAAAAGAAAGAGAAACCTTTAACCACTAAAACTGACAGCATCTGTTTTCTTACAAAAAATAAAAGCCTGGCTGTGGCAGTGCATCCTTTAGCCCAGCACTCAAGACAAGGAGTTAGAAGGATCTCTTGTGAGTTTCAGGCCAACCTGGAATCTCTGTCTCAAAAAGTACACACACACACACACCCCGCCCAAAAATAAAAGAAAGAAAAAGAAAACAAAGAAAGAAGATTTTATACATTTAGAGTGCTAATAAGCCATAAATTAAAAAGATTTTGTTTTTTTTTTTCAATTTAAAAGTATACAAAGGAGTTAGGCATATAGTTCAGTGTTAGAGTACTTGCCTAGTATAAGAAAGACACTAGGCTTGATTCCAGTAACACACATATAGACAAATTGTAGAGAAATGGGTTATTTTTATGAACATAATTTTATATAGTTGCAGTATAATAAATATAATGTCTGTCCAAAGATATGGAAAAATTGCATACCGTCACTGTTACAAGAATATTTAAACATGAACGAAAAGGTTGACAATAACTTTATATTGTCCTACAAGTTATCTTCTAAATATCATTCCCTGCAACTAGAAATAAATTCAGGGACAGGTTGCAAATGACAATGAAAAACCAAGTTATATATTTTCTATCTAGACTAGGACTGTCTTGTATCCATTCCTTTGTCCTTACCAGCAGGATATCAGTGTATGTGTGGAGGAGGAGTCAGGAAGAACGTAAGACAGCAGTGTCTTTAGACATGGCAGGCCTAGTGCACAGATGAGCTCACAAGACTGTGGTGGCAGGCACAGGACCTCCACAACTTCAAGCCAAACTGGATCTCAGCACTGGGAAGGGGAAGTGGACAGGAGCTAACCAAGATGATATCTCCAATTGGCATCTGCTTGCAAAGGAAAAATTATTTTTTTCCAGCAGATTCTCACTGGGTATATTAACTACACTTAAGGGCTAGCCACAGGCCTAACGATACATGGCCAACACAGAACAAACTCAGTGGAATTTTTGTAGCCTTTTCTCTCCTATTGCTTTGTTTGGTATTTTTCTTTTTCTACCTTACCGATCTTTTGGTTGCAAACTATGGCTTCCAATTTTGTACTTTTATGGGTTTTGTTTTTGTGTCTGATGTGTGTGTGTGTTTCTTGTGGGTTTTTTTTCTGTTGATTTTTTGTTGTTGTTCTGTTTTCTTTGTTTGCTTGTTTTCTAAAGAGAGAGAAAGAAGGTAGAATTGGTGGAGAAGTGGGCAGGGTCTAAGAAGAACTGGGAGAGGAAAAACCTTTATCAATATATTTTATGAAAAAACTTTTTCAATAAAAAAGTAACTATAACAGAAAATATAAATAAATCCAACTTGTTCACCATGTCTGTGTTCCAAGAGCAACCACACTGAATTTACTTCTTGCAGATTCTGAGGAAGGAGAAGTATCTGAGCTTTGACATGGGATTGTGGTGGCTTAGGTCATTATCCACAAGATGTTAGTCCCCACTGTCAGAGTAATGCCACAGGAGTATGCAAAGTGAATTTCCCTCCCTCTTGACTATGTGACTTCTGAGCTATGGAATATGAGATAAACTTTTCAAGGCCAGGCCATATGGGGAGTCACATGTTTCTAGTTACTTTTCCTTGCTTTTGTTACTACTAGTTCCTTGGCTCATTGAAAGAAAATGCGATAAATACCAGCCATAATCCCCCTCCTGGAAGGCCTCAGCACAGAACCTCCCAGTGCTTGAACCTGAGCCACTCAGTTAAGCTGAGCCTATGCAACTCATGAATGCAAGATCAAGAATAAATGATGGGGTTAATTACTCCATTGAGTCTTGGGATAGCTAGTGATTGCAGAGCAACTATAGACACCGGTGTCAGCCAGCAGCAACAAAGATTCCAAGGAGTGATTTCTTCATAACGAAGTCATATTCCACCTACCACAGAAAAGCTCGTCACTTTCATCGAAGCAGTCATTTACCCCATCACAGCGCTGGGCCTGGGGGACGCACAAACCAGACGAGCATCTAAAAGACCCAGCAGGACAAGCTACAGGCAATTAAAACAGAAGAAGAAGAAATAAAGATAAAAAGAAACAGAAATTCTTGGCTTGGTTCCTAAAAGTCATCAGACTACCTTAGCAAAGAATTATGAAGTATTAGTTGGTTAGAGATTTGGCAGACAAACTGAAGCAATGATACAATTTCTCCATCCAACCAAGACTCTGCATAACTCTTAATGCATAATTTCCATTAGCAAAGAGTAAAAGCAAATCAAAGCTACAAAAGTTGAATCTAGGAAGACCAATGTCTGTTCCCAAAGCCCAGAGCTCCTGCTTCCTCCCTCACTGCCCATCGTTCCTTCCAATTTAACTAGGCGACTCATCAAAGATAAAACCATTGAGCCAGAGCTTATGGGTAAGCATCACACCAATAATAAGTCCTCTCTTCTGTCAAATGAAAGAACAGAGAACACATGTCAGACTAGCTACTGTCTCAGGGGCAGTGGGAAGAGTGGTTGGCCTGCTAGACCATCATCAGGATGTGTGAAGCCATTAGCAATGGATACACTTTGTTTTTCCCGTGTGTCCTCTGGAAATTCAACCCCTCTGAGTATCAGAGTGCAGCACTGAATCCAGAAGCGGTGTGTTTGGAGTTGGCAGAGTGGACCACGGTAGAAAGTAGATTCTTCCCTTGTCATACCCTCATGGTATCTCCACTGCGTCACTTTTATTTGTCTCCTTTCAAAAGAGTCTAAAATATCTCCAAGTCATTATCTACACTCCTCAGCTTCAACCACTTCCCTCAAACGTTGCCTTTCCCAGGACCACTTCCTGGCTCTGTTCTGTGGTTTCTTATACAAATTTCAACTTTCTGAAAGCTGACCTTTGAGTCATCTTACCTAACCATCTCTCCACAGTCACTGTCAGCCAAGGAGAATACAGAATGCCCCTCACAGAGCCCCTGTATGTTTGTATAAACACTATGATCACATGGATTTATGGCTAGCACAGAAAACATTACGATGAGTACTGTAGAGGCTGAGGCAAGAGGATTACCACAAGTTCAACACCAGCCTGGTCTACATAGGCTAACCAAAATTACACAGTTAGAATTTGTCTCAAAAGGAGAAGAAGAAGAAGAAGAAGAAGAAGAAGAAGAAGAAGAAGAAGAAGAAGAAGAAGAAGAAGAAGAAGAAGAAGAGAGGAAGAAAGAGAGGAAGAAAGAAAGAAAAGAAGAAGGTGAGGGAAGAAAATTTTTTAAAAAAAGACCAAAATATAGGCTTTTCCTATATTTTAGAAGTCAAATGAAAAAAATGTATTTTAACTCTAAGTAGTATCAAAAGGCTATTTTTCTATAATTTAAAATATATCACTAATAGATACTTTAATATATCTTTTATTATTTTGTAGTATATGTTACTTGCCTATTTTAGAAGATAAATAATAGCAAATAACAAAAATGAAACAGTATTAATTCCTTAAATTCTCAAGGCCTGAAATAAAGAAAGACTAGCCTTGCTTTATCATTAAGGGCTCCTCAGATTTTTTTAAACCGATTCCAAACTTACGTTGACTGATGTTATAGCCGCCATATTCTACCAAGAGAGGCTTGTCTGAAAGTCTGGAACTACATTGGAGCTGGATGTGGACCAAGGGGCTGGGCACTCGGAAAATGGTCTCGTGATCCATGTAGGAGCCACAGTACCTGAGAAGACAAGAGTCAGGGGGTCCGTGTGGTGTGAGGTCCCAGAGACTCTGTTCCATTGCCAGTGGACATCACTGATGCTTTGGCCATTCAGGCTCCATGAACAGAGAGGCTTCAGGCAGAGCTAAGAATGACAGCTACTTTGTGCTGTGGGACTGTGGTGTGGTAAGAGTTCTCCTTCGCTAAACAGAACACAACACTGTTGACCTGTTGCTTTCATTATTAACACTGCAGATTAACAAGACAATGGCTCAAATTCTCTGAGTTTTCGTATTTTTACAGTCAAAAATATGTAACAAGAATGGCCTGCTTTTATCCACAAACTCCTCTGTAGAGTGGAGCAGAATCTGTGAGCTCAGGCTGAAAATATGCAAATACTCCCACCCACAGTTGAGACAAAAGACAACAACATTAATTCAATCTTAATTGAAATCTGATTCGCACTGCGGGGCTTGTCCTTGGCAGCAATTCAAAAAAGGCACAATTACGCACAGTATTCCCTACCTTGACTTTTTCTCTACTTCCCATCCTTTCACATGAGCAGGGTTCCCAGGGTCCTCTTGAGTAAATGTCAACCTGGTTAATAATTCTCACTATGTGCACATTGTAGCTAATGGAGCATAGAAAATTACTTTATAGCAAGATAAGTTAGTTTACTGCCCGGTGCAGGCGAGGCTTTTCCAGTGGGAAACCTATGGGAAGTGTCAAGACTCTATGGAAAACACCCGATACAAGAATAAAGGGCGCGATTGCTTGGTACCTGTGAATGCCAAGCACTCTGGACTCCCAAGGCCTTTGGGAACTACTAACGTTCCATTGCCGTCAGAAGCACTATCTACAAATTTGAAGGCTTAAAAAAAAAAAAAGACACCTATATTATTCAGAAATCTTTGGCAGTTGGCCGAAACTCAGGAAGTTGAGAGGATATAACCCGCTATGAGGACACAGAAAAAAGTGGCTGTTGGGGGGGTCTGAGAGGCACCTAAGGCCAAGTCAAGCTGTTAGGAGCATACCGTAGCTAGTCATGTACACTGAAAACATGGCCATTGTCTTATCTGTGTCTCAGAGTGGCTGCTTGTGCTTTGTGCCTTCTCTTAGCATCTAGACTTTTCTTGCAAAGGTGAGCTCCTCTTGGTGTATTGGTATGGTTTGAATGTGAAGGGTCTCCTACAGGAGCATGCAGTTGAGTAGTCGATCCTAAGATGGTAACAGTGCTATAGAAGGCTGTAAACATTAGGGGACAGGTCCCAACTGGAAGTAGATAGTTAGGGGTGGAGTCCTAAAGGGTACATTATCCTGGCCGCACCCCACTCCACCCCACCCCTGCCCCTGCCTCACCTTCTGCTTCCTGGTTGGTCTCTGCAATGTGCCTAGCTGCCCCATGCCACCAGACTGAGCCACTCCTACCATGGTGACTCCTCCGTCACAACAAACTAAAATCCCCTGAAACTTAGAGCCAAACTAAGTGCTTCCTTCTCTTTGCCTCATATTTTGACATAGCAACAAGGAAATTAACTAGCATACAGGCTAAGGGGGGGCGGCTCACAGAGAAGGGAGCCTTTGCACCTATGCTTGGGCTGGCGTTTGAAGATTAGTGTACTGCAGAGCATGGAGGTGCGTTATAGATTAAAAGTAAAAAAAGTAGAAATGGAAGAAACCCAGCAAGAGTCTGTTTATATTCTGTGTTCAGACACTTAACAAGGAATGGTTATCATGAAGAAGTGAAGGGTTTTGTTAAAGTTCAGATAAAGCAAAGATGTTTCTGCTGACTCAGAATCTGTACACCAGTTGGCCTGATGCTAGATTCTAGCACTTTCTTAGACACCAAAGGCTGTTCTTCGCTGCTCTAGGATTCTAATAATGCATTCAGCTCCCCTGGATACAAATACCCCATTGATGTTATCTGATGCTCCCGAGAGAACCTTGGATTTCTTTCCATCAACACTGGTTTTTGTTGTTATTGTTTTGTTTTTTTGTTTTCCAGTGTCCTCATTGCAGACCACATTCCCTCGTCCCACTTCTCAGTTCGGTTTTGATGAAACAAAGCAGAGTCTTTCTTCTCTAGATGGAAAGTATTGGCCTAGAAAGAGCTGGGGATGTGCCTAGAGAGGGGATAAGCAGAATCAGATGAGTCTTACAGTTCTTCAGCTGGCCTAAAGGACCAGAAAGAAGCAGCTCTGCTTCAGGGAAAGTATTAGGGGCAGGAAGTTTTCCTGGTATTGGTTGGGAAAAGACTCTTCTACTTGAAGCAAAATGTCCTGGATCATATCATATTTGTTCATTCTGAGGGGAAAGTCTTCTCTCCCTTTCTTTCTTTCTTTTTTGTTTGTTTTTTGTTTAGTTTTAGTTTTAGTTTATTTGTTGTTGTTTTTTAGTTTCTTATTTAAAAGATTTTTTTTTCATTTTACATACCAACCATAGTTCCCCCTCCCTCTTCTTCTTCCCCTCCTCCCACTTCCCCCATCTCCCCCACCCTATCCAGTCCTCAGAAAGGTAAGGCCTCCCATGGACAACAAAGTCTGGCATATTAAGTTGAGGCAAGATTAAGGCCCTCCCCTAGGCTGAGCAAGGTATCACTCCATAGGGAACAGGCTCCAAAAATCCAGTTCATGCACTAGGGATAAATCCTGGTCCTACTGCCAGTGGCCCCACAGACTGCCCAAGCCTCACAACTGTCCCCCACATTCAGTAGGTCTCACTTGGTCCTATGAAGGTTCCCAAGCTATCAGTCCAAAGTCAGTGAACTCTCTCTGGCTTGGGTCATCTGTCTCTGTGGGATTCCCCACCATGATCTTGACCCCTTTGCTAATATAATCTCTCCTCCCTCTCTTTTAATGGACTCCTTGAACTAGGACCAGGGCTTAGCTGTAGATTTCTCCAACTGCTTCCATCAGTTACTGGATGTAGATTCTATGATGGGAGTAAGGTAGTCACCAATCTGATTACAGGGGAATACCAGTACAGGAACCCTCTCGACTATTGCTAGGAGTCTTAGCTGGGTTCTTCATTGTGGATTCCCTAGCATAGGTTTCTCCCTAACCCCATAATGGCTCCCTCTGTCAATGTATTTCTTTCCATACTCTTCCTTTCTGCCCTTCCCCCAACTCAACCAACCATTTGCCTTATGTCCTCCTCCCCCTTCCCTTTCACTTTTCCTTCCCTCCTCCCCTCCCAGTTTACTCAGGAGATCTTATTTATTTTCCCTTCCCAAGGGCATGCATGCCTATCACTCTTAGGCTCCTCCTTGATACCTAGCTTCTCAGGGGCTGTGGATTGTAGCCTGTTATCCTTTTCTTTACATCTAATATCTACCCGTGAGTGAGGGCATGCTGTGTTTTTCTTTGTGGGTCTGGGTTACCTCACGCAGGATGTTTTTTTTCTAGCTCCATCCATTTGCTTGTAAATATTAAGATGTTATTTTCCACTGAGTAAACTTCATTGTGTAAATGTACCACATTTTCTTTATACGTTCTTTGGTTGATGGACATCTAGGTGGTTTCCAGGTTCTGTCTATTGCAAATAATGGTGCTATGAACTTTGGTCCTGTCTAGCTTGTGTTCTGTAAACTTCTTGTACCTTCATAGGTGTGTCCTTTAGGTTAGGAAAGTTTTCCTCTGTAATTTTGTTGAATATATTTTCTATTCCTTTGAGTTAGAATTCTCCTTCTTTTAGCCTTATTATTCTTAGATTTGGTTTTTTTCATGGTGTCCCAGATTTCATGAATGTTTTGTGTTAAGAATTTGTTGGATTTGACATTTTCTTTGACCAGTGAATCTATTTTTTCTATCGTATCTTCAATGCCTGAAATTCTCTCCTTCATCTCTTGTATTCTGTTGGTTATGCTTACATCTACGATTCTTGTTCATTTACCCAGATTTTCCATTTCCAGAATTCCCATGGTTTGTATTTTCTTTATTGACTCTCTTTCAATTTTCATGTTCTGAACTGTTTCCTTCACCTGTTTGATTGCTTTTTCTTCGTTTTCATAGCTTTCTTTACGCTGGCTGCTGGGGTTTTCTCTCCATTTCAAGGCACAGTTTGTCCATTCCTAAACTCAAAGCGCCATAGAAGCTGGGAAAGAGCATGTGCTCCAGATCTTTACTTTCCTTAGATATGAAGTTTCGTGTTCTTGAAGCTTTAGGGATACATTTTTTGGGTTTATTTATTTTATTCTGTTTTTTTAGATGAGGAAGTCTCACCATGTAGCTCTAGCTAGGCTGGAACTTGTTATGTAAAGCAGGATATCCTGGAACTGCCTTTGCCTCTGGCATGTTGGAATTAAAGGCATGCACCACATATTTTTGATGTTCAGCTTGCATCCTTACATTGAATGCTAACAAAAACAAGTTTAAAAATAGCTGTAATCAAAAAGCGGTAATATTTTTCCTAGTCAATAAACTACTAGAGGACAGGCAAGTTTTGA
The DNA here is from genome assembly GCF_014885135.2 of Alexandromys fortis. Classification (NCBI taxonomy): domain Eukaryota; kingdom Metazoa; phylum Chordata; class Mammalia; order Rodentia; family Cricetidae; genus Alexandromys; species Alexandromys fortis. The sequence continues at coordinate 31,416,161 of NW_026067944.1, forward strand.
ACTTGACCCCATATAAGAGATGCTTCAAGCTGGACATGGTGGTGCAGGCCTTTAATCCCAACACTGAAGAGGCAGACATATCTCTCTGGGATATCTAGCCAGCCTGGTTTACGTAGCAAGTCCCAGGACAGTCAAAGCTATGTAAAAAGCACCTGTCTCAAAAACAAAACAAAAACAGAAAAAAAAATAATAACATAAACTTATTTCAAGCTGTATTTCAATAATGAATAGAGGTCATATCTTAATGATGGGGTTCAGTGAGATCTCTTCCAGTGAAAACAGGAGCATGGCTACTTTGCAGATTGTCTCTCTAATCAAAAGATGTTTTGTTCAGAAAAACCTCTTAGAGGGCTGGCCAGATGGCTCAGTGGTAAGTGCTTCCTGTGCAAGCATGAACACCTGAGTTTGAAAACCAACACCCACATAAAAAGCCAGCTGTGGGGGTATGAGCACAGGAAACTCACTGAGGCTTGCTGGCCAGCTAGCCAACCTAACCAAAAAAAAAAAAAAAAAAAAAAAAACTTCAGTTCAGTGAGATGTGGTCCCCAAAAGGTACAGCTGAGAGTGATAAAGGATGATACCTTATCTCAACCTCTAGGATGTCAGCATGGGTATACACACGCATACACTTTCTCTCATATGCATATGCTGCATGAATGCACATACGCTTGCATGCTGCACACACATATAAACTCAAAAGAAAAAATTTAAAAAATAAAAAGAAATGAGGAAGGAGAAAGGGAAGGCTTGGGGAAAAGGAAAGTTTCATTCAGAAGACAACAAAGAGAAAAGAATTGACTGGAAAAGCCTTTAATTCACAAGATACTTCTTAGAGTGTGACTCGAGAAGCTATTCTGCCAAAAGAGATCACAGCTGTATTTTTGAATGGAGTTTTATAGTTTTAGGAATGAACCAACAACAATAATATCTAAAGAACAAATTAAGATATAGGATGATAGGACCTATGTGATGGATTCAGGAATCCCAGGCACCTACATGTTTGAGATTCTTTCTGGTCAACCATTTTCTAGTGTTAGGATAGCCATGTCCAAAGCTGGCTAATAGTCTTTTGTTCTTGTACATCAGAATGAGAGGTGCCCTTGTTAATTTTCCCAGTAGCTCCAGGATTCAACAATGCCTTTGTAAAACACAGAATACCCTCAGGAACAGCCCAGCAGCAGAGAGAAGGTGTGGGGCTGAGCATCTGAATTCTGCTATGACCACAGGTGCCAACTCTTCGTGTATATGTTTCTGACCCACTCTATTCTTGGCTCCTTCTATCAGTAAACTGAAGACTCCGAGTGGACAAGGAACTGTCCATGTGATCCCTCACGTAGGAAAATCACTTACATGTGTTCATTAATTTCCCACCATCCATGCTCACAGCCTTTCATACTCTTCTTGGTCAGTGAGTAGTTGTAGAATCTCAGGGCTATGCCCAGAGTTGCCAGGGGAGTCTGTAAAAAACAAAAAGCAAGTCAGAAAAATGCCTCCGTAGAGCTCATTTCCGGTTAAAATATCCTTGCTTTCCCCATACACATTCTTTTGAGTTATTGCTTTAAAGATGTTCTGCTCTTTGTGGTATGTAGCACTTGGTGAGATGTACCATGGAGGGAGGGGGAGAAGGAACCTGAGAGGGGAATTGTAGGAAGCAGGTGTTGTAAAGTGGACATGGGAAAAATAGGGGGTGGAAGAACGGATAATGCAGGGGGAGAGAAAAGAGGGGGAGATAGAATATTCAATAATGTCATAGGGAAGCATTATTTTATGTTTACTTAAAAATACAAATATGTGCACATACATATATATGTATATGTGTGTGTATTTATTTTAATGGGGTCCCAGCACATGGGGTGACAGTGCTCCTCCCAAGAGTCAAACACTGTGTAACAAAAATTTCAATATTAGTCAAGGAAAATTTTCCTTTGTCATTGCTGGTCAAAGGAAACAAGATGGGCTATTTCCATTGTCCTTGATTCTCTTCCAGAACTTGAAGGTAAAACCCTATTATTGCTGAAGACTCATTCATCAGACACAGGCTTGGAGGAATAGGGCTAGAACTGACTTGGAAGGCTCCTCCCTGAGAACCGTTGTTCATAGCATTGGAAAGTTCCAGGAATGTTGCCAAAGGAGAAAAGTAACCAGTAGATCTACCCAGGTATAAAGTCTATAAGCCACAAAAATGACTTGCTGAGCAATTTACCCCCCCTCTTGGTGCAATATTGGTGCTTTTATCTTGGAGGTAACCAACAGCTATCTAATTTGACTGAAGGCCTGCTGAATAGCAGGGAAATTACACCTGATACTGTAAACCTACACAACCATTCATGATTGGTGAGGTCATCGTCCCTAAAGGAAAGTCTACTGCCATCATTTTCCTACACCAATATAATTTCTAGCTGTGTTCTAATCACTTATCCTACAGATAAGTGTCGTTCTCGCTCCTCATCAAATCAGCTTCTTTTTGTAAAGATGGATACTATTACATAGACACACGGGATCAAAAGGCAGACTGTGGCATGCCCAACTACAGCTGATAGGTCTGCAACTCAACCCCTATACCAAAGGCTCAGGAAAAACTGCTGAAAAGTGGGGGAAAGATGATAAGTGCGTTTGCTGCTAGACAGTGACCCCTAGAAGTACACTATGCACCCACAAAATATCAACATATGGTGCCTGAACAAGACCAGCATAATGACAATACCGGCTGACAGGATATTGTGGACAATGAAAATTCCACGTGGTCCTGCCCAGACGTGAAGAGGTACAAGTGGTCAGTAGCTCCTGAGAGAGAAGAACAGTTTCTTCCATGGAGGAGCTTCTGCAGAGACTGTCCAGTTCAAAACAATTCATTCTGGATTAGCTTCATACGTATACATGTGAAACACTACATGAACTCGGTAATTAAATCGACATAAAATAATAATAACATAAGAAGAGATCATGAATCTGGCTAGGGGCAGGGGAACTCAGAGGAGGAACTGAAGTAGAAAGGGGAGAACGGAAGTGATGAAGATGAAGGGCTCATGTATGAGATTGACAAATGATAAAATTGCCTTTAAAAATTGTAGGAAATATTTTACCATGCAATCCTATTATGTTCTTCTTTGGATTGATTTTATCTGTTGGCATACTGTTCTGACAGATGTCGTATTTTGGTTATGCACTTGTGTGTGTGTGTGTGTGTTGTAAGTACATACATGTGTACAGTTGCTTCTTTCTAACATAAATATAGGCAGTCATTCATTATTACCCACTTTTGAGAGAGACTAACTCGGACATTTTATGAATCATTTTAACATGATAATTAACCTGTTAAGCCAGTAATATGATCCCCAATTTACCGAAGAATAAAAAACCGTAGCTGACAAAAGATGACTAGCTTTCTAGAGGTTAGGAAATGCAGACCAAAGAGTTAACCTAATCTTTTACTTGCCACTTTCTGCACAATATATCATGAGGGACTCAAGTAGAATAGGAAATTACCCCAACTGAGTGTTAGAAATTGTTGTGGCAAAGATGCCTGCATATTTCCTTCATAGAGGCAGAGAACAGGTGACTCTCTTCCAAGCCACCCCACCAATTTCCTCTGTGATATGGAGAAGGGACTTCCATGGCTCACTGTAACTCCACTGATGGCTGCTGGGCCTTGTCTCATGTCCCTTCTATGTCCCTTTCTCTATTACTCACTCCCTGGTATGATATGACTTTTCCCTTATAAAGATTTTTTTCTTCAGCCCTCAACCCTAAACCTCTAGCAGAATAGAAAGTAAGCCAATATTCTTATTTCTACTCTGACTAAAAATCACAAGTGTTTATGGATTTTCATCTTAAGTCTCTGGATTATTACAGAATCAAAATTTGTTCTATATCACAGGAATTTCAAACATTTGGCAGAATTACAGGGAAAGGTACATTCCTTATCCTGGTTGTTGAATGAATTCAAAAAGATACGTCTGTGTTTTGGAGGAATTGGAGAAGGAAAATATGGCATTTTCCCCTCTCCTCCTCTTTCCTTAGTTCTTTATCTATTCTCTCTTACCCTTTTAGCTACCCAATCCTCTGACCACCTGAGACTCTAAATTCTGAAAATCTGGCAAAGGGCAATCAAGGATCAAGCTTCTTATTTATAAATGACCATACTATTGGCAACAAACAACTTAAGGATACTTGTCACCAGTACATTGAAGCAAACATCAGATTTGGTCAAAATAGTAAAATCATTTGAAATATTAAATTTGCATGACTATGTATAAATGATCACACATGTTGAATTTCCTCCTGCCTCAGGGTCCTCCCCTCAACTGTTCCCATGACTGCAACACCCTTATCCTAGGCACTGATAGGGGAGGTTCCTCTTTTTCCTCTCAGCACCTCTGCAAATGTTCCCCTTGGTAATGAGGCTTTTATGACCTCCTATTAACAACCCCTCAACTTCCTTCCCTTCCTGCTTCTAGTTTCCCTACCAAACTCTCGCACCTCCTCAACTTCTTCATTTTCCCCATAGCACCGTGTCACCATGTGACACACTACATATAGTTGTCCCTCAGTATCTTGGGAAGATTGATTTATAGACCCTCCTCATCTCCAAATCTAAGAATACTCAAGTCCCTTACATAAAATGCATACTATCTGCAAAACTCACACATATTCTCTCATATACTCCAAATATCTATTTTGTTCATACTGGCTAATATGATGCAATAATTTTTGTAAAATGCAGTTCTATTCTATTGTTTGAGAAATAATATGCTATATATGTTCAATATAGGTGCACACTTGATGGAGTCGTTTAACTGAACCCATAGATGTGAAACCCACAAATAGGGAGGATTCGTTGTATATGTAGCTTGTTAGCCTATCACCTGTCTCCCCCTACTGGAAGGCGCATCCCATGAAAGACGAATTCTTCACTTACTTTCTATTTCAGATTTCCTGTCTATTTTAGTACGTGGTTCCAGGCCCACAGCTATCATTCAGTGACATATTGATGAATTCAAACTGTATATATTTGTCATTTACATCCAGTCTAATTATGATGCCACACACTAATGAGTTTATGCGTATGTACTAAGTGAGCAATAGTGACATCTTCCACTTCCGTATACTAGTATAGTAGGAAAAGAAAAGCAGCTTTAAGACCAAAATTTAAGATAGCAAGCAATGCCTTGACAAGCAGAAGAGGGAGATTATGAATTTCATATAAATTTACATTTTGATTTACTCATATACTGAATATAAATAATCTAATCTAATTTATTATTTTATCAATCTCCATTATGAATAGCACTATTTGTAATAAAATAATTTGTTGATTCTGCAACAATATCTTTAGATTTTAAAAGATAAATATAAACAAAATAAATTGGAGAAATAAGATCAAATCAGTTGAGAGCAGTAGCTATCCTGACAGCAGAGGATGTAGACAATGGAAATTTTCATTTTCTAGATAATATATTTCAACAAGGTTTATAGCTCCTAACATTAAATGCCATTGTTCTTAAAATTTCAGAAACTAAGGGATTAAAACATATTTTGCTAAGATAGAACAAATTTCCCCAGAGATACTAAGAAGATTGAGGCTACCTGAAATTTCCAGGTACACGTGCACTTCGGAGGATAGTAGCTTGGGTAATACGGACTTGAAATTTTCCCTTCAAAGCTGTTGATCTCCTTGACCAATATCGTGTTTTCACACTCTGAAAGAAGGTATCCACACACAAGGACCCGACGTGAGGAGACGAGGGCATGGCTGCACACTTTCTCTACATGTGCACATTTACACAACTATTGAACTGGCATAGTTTTGAGTCATTATCTATTCAAAGAAAGAACCCCCAGTAGATACTTAGCTAATGTCAGGTCCCAAGGAAACTCCAGTTCCCAAAATTCCCAAGGTAGTCCAGATATACAGAAATGGGCTCCGCCTGGACTATAGGAGAATTTCTGGAGGTTAGATAAAAGCCAACATTCCTCAGGAACTCTTCCCCCTCTATCAGAAGAAGTTATGTCTCTTATCATTGGCAGAGGGACAAATTGCTGTCTGTGTGCCAATTAGCGTACCAAGGCTGCTGCTGGCCTGCAGGCTCCCTCAGTATGCAAGTACCCATGACACATTTCAAAGAGATGCTAGTGTCCTAGCTCTTCTAACCTCCTCCCCTACCCTAATCTCTCCCCTGCTCACTGACTTCCCTTCCCCTAGCTACCCATTCCCCTTATAACAATGCTGTTTCTCTCTGTGCCTGCCTTTTACACATTCTCTCTCTCTCTCTCTCTCTCTCTCTCTCTCTCTCTCTCTCTCTCTCTC
>NW_026067944.1:31425473-31483550 GCF_014885135.2 Alexandromys fortis
TGGTTTTGGTGCCTGTCCTGGAACTAGCTCTTGTAGACCAGGCTGATCTCGAACTCACAGAGATCCGCCTGCCTCTGCCTCCCAAGTGCTGGGATTAAAGGCGTGCGCCACCACCGCCCGGCTCAGATCAAGTTTCTTTTGTGCTAATGTCAGTCAAATCTCTGTCACTTGCAACAAAAGAGCATTAACAGATCACATCCTTAGAAAAAGCAAAGTGTAGCCAGTATATATGCACACTAGAGAGGGGTAAAGAAGAAATGCATGAATTTACCAGATCCTATGGTTGAGGAGTAGTCTGAGCGGAGCCCAGCTGCATTGAAACAGTATAGAAAGAAGACTGTTAGTTCCAGAGGTTCATTTGTTTAGAAAAACGTTCCTAGTCCCCTTTAAAAATAACCAGACACATCTGACATGGGTTGTACTTAACAATAGTCCAGTGAGGAGCAGAGTTATCTCAGTATTTAAAGTAAATACAATAGCTAGACGCCAGCACTGCAGCTAAGGATCCAGGAGAATTCTACATACTATTTTATTTGCTTCCAAGCATTCATAGTCACAAATTTTAAATGATTTGAGGGTAAGAAAATAGCTATATAAATAATAATAATTATTACTATGATTGAAAGAGAAAACATAGTGTGGGATTTCCCACTAAAGATTTTTCATTTGTTCAAATTAAATATCAATTACCTACTATATGTCCTGTGTGTGTGTGTGTGTATAATTGGTATTTATACATTCAACACCTATATCAAAAGGCAAAGCTACAGAGACTTTGAGTAATACAATGTTTTGCAGTCAAGACAAATGGCGCCACTGTGTTTCCACGGGCCTGAGGCACAGCCTGATTGGGAGCATTGGTGGAGACAAGGTGTTAGGGAATAGGACTTGGGGTGGTCAGATCTCAAATGCTGGCTCTTCCTGAGAAAGTAGGAAGCCTCTAGCCAGCTTCTAACTGACCGCAAGGCTGAAGAAAAAAAAAAAGCAAAGATAAAGTGTTGGTCATGCAATGCATTTACATATTTTTCTCCTTAGCTCAATAAGGCAAAGAAGATAATAAAGTGTGCTTAGCTATTTTCACCCTGTCCAAACATACATCTTAATTCTTAGACCACACCCATGTCTGGTCACAAGCCACAGTAGTATGATTTTCCACGAAGGGCATTAGACCTATATGGGCAAAAGCAGGCATCTGGCCCACTCACTTGCACATGGTGCAGGATACATCTGATGTATGTATGCTTTATGTCAGGATTTCCCACACTGAATACAGATGTTCAAAGACCTGAAAAGATGGAATCTGATTTTCACATGATTAGGCTCATTTTCAAACACAAAATCTGTGTTGCCACGACCTTATCTTAACCTCAAAAGTCTCCAAAAACAACCACTCTGGAGCCAGCAAAAGTGTCTTAGCAGGTAAAGGCTCTTGATGCCAATCCTGGTGACCTGGACTGAATCCTTACAGAATAGAAGGAGAGAAACACCTTCCACCAATGGCCCTCTGACCTACACACATGTGCCATGGTGGACAGACACATCTGCAATTTGAGATGTAATGCTAAGAAAGACTCAGGAGAGCCAGTTCTCCTTTTCCCCCTCTCTGCACTCACTTCATCTTTCCATGTTATTAGTACTTTCCCCTCATCGAACGCTCATGTGGCCTCTCTTCTATTCTCTCTCATTTACTTCGCCTAGGAGAGCCTTCTTTCTAGTTTCTACCACTTCATCCGGGACCAAACTAAACTCTCAGTCCCCAGCAACAGCACTCGTAAAATACAACAAAGGGAAAAAAAAAATTCTTCTCTTCTGGAACCTTTTTTGGAACACAGTCTGAAGGTGCCTGAGCATCAAAAATGATGAGGGAACACACTTTAATAAATATAAGTGTGTTCACAAGTCTCCGTTTCAGTTATACTGTGTATAGCATTTAAGAATTCCCCTCACCAATGATAGCTTCAATGCCCAGCTAGTCCTCTGCTCTTGGGATTGTGGAAGAGTCTATATTACAATGTTACATCTGATAATGGTGTCAGATACAGAAAGATATGCGTAAAGGAGAATTACCCAACAATCACCATTTAGTACCACAGAGTCCATATCCACAGCCAGTCCCTGCAAGCTTCCCACAGAGGTGCGGTTTATGATGCTGGTTTGGATGGAGTCCTTCAAGATGGCTGCCACACACTCCTCGCAGAAGATGTGGCCCTTGGCGTGTGGCATGACAAACACAATCCAAAAGTGGACCAGGAGACCACCTTTGTTGTTACTGCTATAGAGAAAGAGAGAGAGAAGTGTTCAAGGATGCCTCTTAGAAAGTAAACATTCCCAGGAAAACAGAAGCTGACAGATTAAAGACCACTGAGAACATCCTTCGAAGGAACCGAATGCCCTTCTGCAGATTGTCTTTGGTGCTGGTTTAAGGACTGGAAAGAGAAAATTTCATGCTCTATGTGTTCTAATCATTGTGGTGGATTCGAGTCTGGATGCATTACGCAATAGCTCCAACTGCACAGATTCTTTTAAGGGCATCAAAGTAGTCACTGCCCACTGCAAATAATGACAGTTCAGTTCCGTATCTCAACGAGCCTCACACAGAATTACACCTGCTTGTCCAGTTAGCCTGCTAATGGTCCAGTTCTGCAGCTGCACAAGTTGAGGACAAATGTGGTTCAAAACCACATGATTCATATGCGATGGAGCTAGAAACAGGGTCCAGTTTTCTTTCCAAACTGACCATGGAGTCTGCACTCATGGTGTACAAATACAACATGCTTTGTGGTAAAAGCATATGAGGGTACTGTGTAGTAAAGAACTCGGGAAAGGGGAGCTAAGGACAGCAGACAAGCTGATCCCCTCCAAGGCTTCTCAGTAGCTTTCCTATGTTCTATGCGACTCTGCATCTGTACGAATGGTAAAAGAAATGGATTACAGTATACGGAGCACAGCTTTTCCTAGTAAGTTATCATTCAAAGCACGAGTCTCAGATAGTCTAAGTAGCCTGTTTGTCATTGAACATATTTTGGAAAGTCGTGGTTTGCGTCTTATTCTTCCTCCACCATCCACCCACCATGGTGGCCACGTTCGTGGCCATTTACTCCAGAGGCCCTGAAGTCAGGATTCCATTTGGGTGAAAGGAAGACTTGGTAAATATACAAACAGACTTGCTGTGGCAGCCAGGCAGGCAGCTGGGTCATTGGTTTTGCTAATGGGGTGTTCACCAACAGCAAATGGTTTCTGAGTGGGAAAATCTCGGTCCTTTCTGGGCTGTAAGCGGGGTACAAGGCAAGGATGGTAAGAATCCCAGGGCGAGAGTCATCCATTACCTGACATCTGCAACCACAGACTGCTTATAAAATTTGGAGAAAGCAGATGTTGTGTAAACCAGGTTAATCTGAAAATAAAGAGATTAAATTATATTAATTCTTTCCAACTCAGTTTACCTAGGGTCTAATTCCAATGGTTAATTGTGGGGAAATCAGGCCCCAAGCCAAAGGTTTCTAACTCCAAACCTAGACATTATCTCCTGAATTTAATTAGCTCCTCATTTCTGAAGCATCCCTCAGAACTCTTTTATTCTGATGTGACGAATCATCAGTTGTTCTTCCCTATTTATTTCTGCTTTTGAAGTCTGTCATCAAGTTTAACTTCGGAGTTCTTCCCAGTCCTATATTTTTCTTCATAGTTAACAAATGTATTTATCACCTGCTCCAATCTGGTACTTCCCAGGACAAATTCCAGTATTAGCCACGAGGCGGCGCGTGGTGACCAGAGTAGGGCCAAATGAGGTCAGCAGGTCCAAAATTTCATAATTGGCTCTCAAAGGAGACCTTTTCCAATCAATATACCATCTTTGTTCTTGTTTAACTTTTCTTAAAGCTAAATTCATTCTCCTCCTCTCCAACTCTAAACAAAAAGCACCCACCTAACTGCCCAAATCTTAAAAATTCTATAATATTGTGGAAAAGAATATGAAGGTTAAAATAGCCCTACAGCACCAGAAATATTATGTAAACCTGCTGGGCGATGTTGGCTTGGGTTCACCCTGCCTACCTAGCAGGCATAACTTGAGGTATAATCTGTGCACCTATATTTGAGGTGACGGATTTCCTGCTAAGCTATTGGTCATCAGTAGGAAGCCCTCCGAGGATTGCTGTCATTCCAAAGCCCCTCCTCCTTTCCCACTGCAGCGAGGTCCCTGCAAGCCCTCTGCATTGCTGCAGAGGTCCAAATGAGCATAAACCTCCCCATACTCGCCCTGTGCCAGGAGCCCTGAATGGACTTTTTTCTAATAGACGCTTTTAGGAAATCATCTGGGGACGAAATCAGAGATATGCATAATTCATGGCAGTTTTGATTTTGTATTATGTATGATGTAAAAAAAAACCTGGGGAACTGCTTAAACATCCATTAGAAAGGGATTTGTTAACTTTGAGACTATTAACACTTGCTTTTGAAAGAATATTTGCTTGCACAGAAAGCATGCAATGCAATGCTAAGAGAAAAATACCGCACTAACAGGATAGCTGCTAATACTCCACTATTTCAGTGCCCTTGTGTCCTTGCAAGACAGAATCAGAGCTTTCCCTGGAAATGACATTGAAAAACTGATGATCTTTTTAAAAATATACTTTTCTGAATTTTACTAATTTTCATAATATTTATTTTTTGAATAAAAAGGATGTTTTGCTTTTGTTTTTTGTTTTGTTGTTGTTGTTGTTGTTGCTTTTAAGTGAAGAGATGGCCAGTGTAAGGCTGGAATAAATATGTAGAAGTCACAAAATTAATCAGTGTGTTTGAACTTCAAAACTGAAGGGTATGTTAGAGATCACATGATAGTCTCTATTTTACAGAGGAGAAAAACAGGGCGGGGGGGGGAAGCTGTATCCTTTTAGGATTACGAAAAGAAAGAATGGGGCTGTATCTTGCAGTGAACATGGGCTAAATAAAGGGCAGAAATGTGTATTTTAAAGCCCAGATGAACTCATTCCCTGTTTTCCTCCAGCAGCTTTCTTTTGGGGTTCTGCCCTCTATTTCCTAAACTCAGTGAGCTAGGATATCAGGAAGCCCACGTACACCCCCTCAGGCTCCGCCCTCCTGCTCCCCCAGGCTCCACCCTCCTGCTCCCCCAGGCTCCACCCTCCTGCTCCACAGGCTCCACCCTCCTGCTTCCACACCCTCAGCCTCACCACTTGCTGTACTGTCTTCGCCATGGAGAGAAATTCCCTGGACTCCTTCTGCCGGTACTCAGGAAGAAACTCAACGTTGGTGATGCGGAACATCCCAACAAAATAAAAGGCGTCTTTGCTCTCTGTCCTACCTGCAAAACAAGAGAAAAAGGCAGGCAGTGAGAAGATTGTGGCAGCTAAGCAACACCTGATCCGAGTCAGCATCACTCACCTAAAATGATTGCATCTTAGGCAGATACACGCTCCCGCACATCGTAACCTGTGAAAGTCAAAATAGCCCTAGTGACATCTCTCCCGTCACTGTAACTCTTGATACAGTCTGCCCTTCCTGTTTTCTACTGGCAAATACTTAAAAGCAAGGTTTAATGGTAAAAAAAAAAAAAAAAAACTGCACGTCTTGAACTTTGTCCTAGTGTCTAGAGAGTAAATAACATGCACAATTTTGTCAATTCCATACCTGCAAGCTGTCAGATGCTAACACACCCACCATCACAGTTTGGGGTGCAGTTAGCATGATGGGGAAAGACAGAAGAAATCCTCTGACTCTTGGGAGCTTCCACTGAGCTGCTGCCTGACTTGTGTGCCTAAGATTGAGGAGTGAGGCCACATTTCTGTTCTGTCCAACATATGGCACATTTATCCTTACCAGCATGACCTTCGGCTCAGCATGGGCTCACTCCTACTCAAATCTGCTCTGAGAACTGTAAGGCTAGGTTTCTTGGCATGAACTTTGCTGACAGATGGACAGAGACAAGGCTCGCAGCATCTGCATGGACTCAGGGTCCATGAGAATGAGGAATTGGAAGTGACTGGGGGAATTGAAGTCTAGTCCTCTTGCACCCCCCCCCCCACAATATCAGGGCTTGAACACTTGCTCTGCAAGCACTATAGCACCAGACTACAGTCTCTCTTCCTTCCCAAGGTCTCTCTCCTCTTCCACAGCTCCCCATGAATTTTTTAATATTTATTTATTCATTCATGCATTTACTGCGATGCTGGGAATCAAATTCAGGGCACTGTACACGGAGTCAAGTGATAGTCACTGCTCTATAGTCCCATCTATTATCTTTCAGGATAATCTCACAAGGACAGCCCAGGCTCTCCCTTAGTACCAAATCTTCCTGCCTCTGCCTCTCAAGTGCTAGAATTGCAGTAATACACTGCCACGAAGCTTCTCACAGTGCCTTGCAATCCTGTCCCCCGTGGCAGTCACCTCAGGAGCAACCCTTTCCAGCTCTCTGAGGGAACGCACAGTAAACCATTGTTTTTACCTCAGCCCTCAGCATAGTAAGTTCTTGGCTCACCTTTGGACCTCAAGACATTTAGAGGGGAAGATAAAGATGGAGGGGTGCAGAAGTGATAAAGAGACTATCCCTGTGCTAGGCCTCCAGAAAGAGAATATCCCCATGCTAGCACAAGGCCTACCATCAGGTGAGGCTAAACACAAGATGATCGGACTTAAAAGATGAACTCTATAGGAGTGACAGAAATCAGCCTCTTCTAGAGCCCACTTGGGGTCGCTTTGGCCAAAGCAAAGAAGTGAGGCTGTGAAATGATGGGGTACACAAGGTAAAGGCAGGAAGCCTTTTGGGGGGACATATTTTGGTCTTCTGTTGGTTGGACTTTGATCATTCAGTTCCTGACCTTTGCAGATCATCTCACCCAACCCTTACGGTGCCTCGCTAGATCTCACACTTAACGTTAGTAATTGCTTTGGGTTTTGTTTTCCCACAGAGACAATTTCTATGTACTTATTTATTCATTTGCATATTATTGTTTTTAAAAAAAATCAGGGGGCAGAACAGCAGTAATGAAAAAAACAATCGGTTTCGCATTGAATCCAATTATATTTACTTAATACTTTTAGCTCGGCCCAGCACAGAAGACCCTGGCTGCTTTCCCTGATAAACTGTCTACCTCCAGCCTCATGGCCACCTTCTATGACCAAATTGCAAATGTCAAAAATAACCTGTGTTCTCTTGAACAATGCTTATTCAAACAAGTTTTCTTGTTCCCTACTGCTGTTCTGTTCCCATGAAATGACCCTCTCTGTTTTTTTTATATAAATAAGCTACTTTTGTATGTTTTTCTAAAACTTTAATTATAGGATTTTGCAAATATGTCAGTTGGGATGCCAGGAAACTCATTGTTTATATGAAGTGTGTTGTCTTTATTGCCCATTGCCTTAACTTGCCACGTCAGTCTATAATGTCCTTGAACTCAGAAATAGGGTCTGACTTAGCAGTCCATTCCATGCCTATCACAGAGGTCAGCTCACCTTGGCACGCCCACAATATATCCAATGAACTTTTAGGAGACCATTCTGAAGGCCTTCCATCTCTAGACCCATTGAGCGCCCCTCTCTGATAATTACAGAATAATCACTTCCGAATGAAAACATAACCCACATCCTTTCTTGAACACCAATTTGTGAACTTTTCAAAAGTAGAAAATGCATCAGTAAGCATTCTGAAGATTGCCTGAGTACTTGGAATATGCCAAATTATTGAGGATCAATTTATAAGGATAAGTGAGTGACCCAAAGTGCTCAAGAACATTCATGAAATCTTTTCTAAGAATTGTCTTGCCTTCCAACCACACTTTAATATCCTTGACAACAGATACAGGCAAAGTGTTTCTCAGCTCATAACACCAGATGTGTGGGTTTTGTCTCTGCATCAGGCAACTCTCTATTTCTCTGTGGATAGCAATGAGTATCCAATGACTCCGTGTAACTTAACCAACTATACACTTCCTGCCTTTTTCACATAATAATGTTTTGACCGAAGATGCCAACTAGAAGTAGTATACCCCTAAGCAATCCATGCTGCTTCTACAAATCAGGGGTTCCCCCAAAACCCCCTCTGTTGTGATAACTTGTTATCATAGTTAAGACATTTCATTGTTATTTGTTCATTATTTGTGGTATATTACATATGATAGTATAGAGAACACAAATGAACAATTAGGCTGACCACTTCATCTGGGTGAAGCCTAGACAAGCTGGAGCCAAGAACTTCCTCTCCCTCTGAGGAATTTGGCTCCCATCAAATTCACCCAATTAGAAATCAGACCCCAATTTGTAGGTGTTTTTATGGAGGTCCTATCATGAAAGCATGATTGATTACATTGTTAGCCCTTGGTGGTCGAATTTAATCTCTAGCTTCTCTCCTCTTTCCAATATTGCCAAGAATTGAAAGATACAGCCTGACAATGCCATGGATCCTCTGTCTATCTGGGCACTTTCAGGTACCAATTATCTTATCACTATGAAAAAAACAAAACGAAAAAAAAAAAAGCAATATTCTTAGAAGTTCTGTATTAGCAACGGAGATGAAATATGACAACAAAAGACACCCCCATCTCCTATCATTTAGGAAGTTATAAGAATGTCAGAAGCCTCATATCAGAAAGCAGGGACTGAGACCACAGGTATGTGTCTTTCACTTCTGTGCAATTAAGTGTACTTTATATCAAATGTCTTACACACAAGGGAATGCCAATGCAAATCAACCAGTGCTATGGTTACCAGGATGAATCAGTAAGTACTTGGTAGGAAAGAGTCTAGTTGTCACATCTGCCCCCAAAGGATCAATCAGATTGACAAAAGCATAGTTATGGGGGCAAAAACAGAACTGGGAGACAAAGATATGAAAGGGGGCTCAGGGAGCCGGAAATTTAAGGTTGCCTAGTAACAGGCTGTGGGTGGAACAAGGAAATGAAACAGCTTAGTGTTCCATTCATTTTTTTAAGAACTACAAATGCATTGCATTTATGAGTGAGTCAACTCCCTTCCCACCCTCCACATCTGGGCATCCTCCACAGCTCCTTTCCCATCCGACATCCCTCCTCCTTTTGTCCACTCATGGGAAGGAAGAGATGGCGATAAAGAAGAAATGACAGACAGTTATGGTGACTTTCCTATTTGCATCTCAAATCCTTCCTTGGAAGCACTGTGTCTGTCTGGAAAAGAGGGGAATTCTATGCAAGTACCCAGAGATGGCCTAGGCCTGCTGATTTAGGCAGCACTCCTCCTGCCCCCAAAGGAATTTAAATTTTAACTTACTGATATAGAGCCACAGAAGTGTCCAAGCTGTGACTGCCAGGATGAACAAAAATACCGTGAAGAGAATGATCTTGTTTTGAACATTCCAAAGGGCAACTTTCTTCTTGGGTTGCTTGCGGCACCTGGGTTTGCCAATAGGTTTTCGAGGCAGCCTTCTCCCGGGAAGCTTCCCGGGGGCGCTGACCACCTGAATGGAGATGTTGGATATCTTTCAAAGAAAAGACAAATCATCGATTAGAAGTCATCTCAAGCTTGGAGCGACTCATGCAGAAGACATTGGTGCCAAAAGACCTATCAGTCAAACCTATGTGAGTGCAGTAAGTGGTTTTGATCAGTTACAAAATGGAGCTCAGAAAATCTAGACATTAGGCCTGGCAAAATAGCTCAGTGAGTAAAGGCGCTTGCTACAAAACCTGGTGACCTAAGTCTGACTCCTCCAGGCCAGTGGTTCTCAACCTTCCTAATGCCACCACCCTTTAATTCTGTTCCTTGTGTTGAGATGGACACCCCCAGCATCATAAAGTTATTTCCCTTGCTGCATCATAACTGTAATTTTGCCACTGTTAGGGATGGTAATATAAGTATCTGTGTTTTCCGATGATCTTAGGTGACCCCATGAAAGGGTCACTGGACCCCAGAGGGATCAGGGCCCACAGGTTGAAAACCACTGCACTAAAGCTACAGCCACAG
The DNA here is from genome assembly GCF_014885135.2 of Alexandromys fortis. Classification (NCBI taxonomy): domain Eukaryota; kingdom Metazoa; phylum Chordata; class Mammalia; order Rodentia; family Cricetidae; genus Alexandromys; species Alexandromys fortis. The sequence continues at coordinate 31,435,419 of NW_026067944.1, forward strand.
AAGGAAAGAAAATTTCTGAGAGTTATCCTCTGACCACACACATGCACACTCACTCATATATAAAGAAAAGGAGAAACTAGACTTCGTGCCAACTGTAGAGACAACCTCCCAGGTCCTCTCCCTACTGAATGAAGCCAAGGAGCAGAGGCCCTATCACATGGAGGCAAACAGACAAAGGGATCTGAGGTTGGGAAATGAGGATGGTGTCCCGATGCTTGGGTTGGCACAGCCTTCTTTATGCATTTCTTTGAGGTCTTAGTTTTTAATTTGAGATTCAGAAGGGACTGGGCTTGGGGGCATTTGTTTTATTAGACAAGATCTCACCATGTAGATCAGGCTGCCCTTGAATTCATAATTCTTCTCTCTGTGCCCTAGGTGTTGGGATTACATGAATGTATTAACATGCCCAGATGTTTTTATGACTTTTAAATGTGTGTGTTATCCTGCTTTTCTCTTGTCTCTCATTACTTCTGTCTCGTGGCAAGATTGAAAATAAGAGGGCTGGAGAGATGGCTCAGTGGTTAAGAGTGTTGCCTGCTCTTCCAAAGGTCCTGAGTTCAATTCCCAGCAACCACATGGTGGCTCACAGCCATCTGTAAAGAGGTCTGGCGCCCTCTTCTGGTCTTCGGGCATGCACACAGAATATTGTATACATAATAAATAAATAAATATTTAAAAAAAAGATTGAAAATAAGAATACAAGTAGGTTTCTCACAGAAATACATTGATTTCCTCATCGTAACTTTCTGACTGCGGGACTAGGGAGAGAGCCTAAAGAGGTGTGGTGATTTGTGTAGGCCCAGAGAAAGGGACACCAACACAATTGCTTTGTCACAGACAGCCACTAAACTGATCGGTGACTCAGTTTCTCCATCATGAATAAAAGAATAATCTTAAAGTAAAGCAAGGAATGAAGCAGATGACTCATTGGCTGGTGAAATTGCTGGTTTATGTGCATTCTATGGCTTGAAAGGAGGAAAAATACATTATTTAACTCTACCCTTCCTCCTCCTTTATTTTCTCCTCTCCCTCCTGTCATCTGATTCTGTGAATTCTTTAATAATGCATATGAGAGTTTAGCTTCTTAGACAAAGAGATTTATACACGTCAGGGTAACTAAACTCCAGTGATGAAAGAACTTTTAAACACACATTCTCTTAAAGGAAGCAATCGCGGGGGGGGGGGGGGGGTAATGAGGAAGAAATAAGCTCCCAACAGCTGTGTTAAGAGTTTTCTCATCTTCTCACTCTCTCCTTTCTCTTTCCTTCAGAGTGCCATGCCTTCCCGTCTTTAATCCTGCCAATTAATGGGAAAATAAGGGGCCAAGTACACTTTGCATTATTCATGACGCCCTCATTCTTTTTGCCAAACATCCTTGTCAACCCTTGGAATGAAATGCTGCTTGTGTCTCTCCTGGTGAAACTGAACTAGACAGACTTCATTTCATGTGGTTTCTTGAAGGGGCGAGTTTGTTCTTTTGGAAAGAAAATAAACCACTTTCAAGCACAGCATAACTCCAAAGGAGTAAAAGAAAAAAAAAACAGAAATGCCAACACATGTAGAATACCAAGACTCGAGCTGGACCTTTCAGTACCAGAACACAGTAGAGGCCGTCTCAGTGCTTCTGATTAAAGTTTAAAGTGGAATTTACATAGAGATCAGTATGCTTTCCTTGGGGTTTTTTAAAAACAGGCACTAGTCAATTACCAACTACAGTCTTTCAAAACAAGCTCACAGTCACAAAATCTATTAAATACTGTAAAATATTAAGTATTTATTTTTTTGTTCTCTTAATTTTTACAGCCACAGGAATGCATTTCACCAACAGGGTCAACAGTACACAGTGTTCAAGTAGAGTGAGCAGGGGCCTCCCACTCTGCACTTACTTTCAGGTCTGAGGATTTGCAAGAAGCATCACCATTTTCTTTGTCCATTTTCAGGCATCTGTGTGTGACCACGTAGAGACGTCTGCAGGCCAGCCAGTGTTCACTCACTCCTGCACATGCTCGCTCGAGAAGAACTGAGAGACAGTCACTGTGCCCAGCTAGCTTACAGAGGGATGGAGTCAGCTTACCTCCCTGGGTCCAGTTCGGAAACTGAAGCTGCCTCCTTGCTTCACTGTAAAGTTAAAGGGACCTAGCGCTCAGCATTTCACCCACAACGGAAGGTTTCTGAATGTAAGCCTGCGATGAGCCAAAGGCTCAGTTCCCTACCAGCAGCTCAATTCAACAGCCCAAATACATTGATACACGTCATTAAGATTGAAATTAACTGAATAGACCTTTTCCTTTTGTCCTCTGTGTGCCCTCATCTTAATGGTGATTTGGGAATGGTCATCCTGATGTCGCTTTTCCTATCTGCCTTCTAAAGCCTTTCTAAATCTATAACATCAACCTCTTGGCTCAAACCATCAGAGCGAGGTTTAGTCTATTTATGCTAAGAAGTCTTTACTGATTATACAACAGAAAAATCAAGTAATTTAACTGGATGGAGTCTTGGGAGATATAAACTGGAGGACCAAAGTTTGAGAATATCCTCAACTACGTACGGAAACCTTGTTTCCAAATAAAGTAAAAAAAGGCATAAACTTTCTGCCTGGTTAATATGTCTTGTGTGCTCCTGAAGGAACCCCCTCCAACCCTGCCCTCAGCTCCCCCACCCTTAGAAATCTTCTACCTAGCAGCCTTTCTCCCATCGCTTTCCCCATTGTTTTGGATCCTACGAAAACCTAGAAGCCTTTCTGATGTAAAGCCCCTGTAGCCATCTCTTTAATAACAATCTGGATTAGATCTGTGGATGGAAAGAGCAATGCTCGAAGGCAAGGTCAGAATTCCTCTTGTTGCTGAGAAAACTCACACAAGCTAACACGTCTTTCTCAGAGAGCCCCATCTGGGCATCATGGGGATGCTTTAGGCTTTATAATTTAAAGGCACTAGAAGGTTTTAAATTAGGCCTTTTTAGTGGTTCTTTCTGATTATTCTGTTTTTTTTCTAGAATAATCTCATATTCTATTAATATAGGCAAAATAGCCACACTAAGCAGTGATCCCTAAATAACGGTCCCTAGCAGTGGTCCCTAAGCAATGGTCCCTAGTGAAGACTTTGTCTCTGACCCAAGTTTAGTCAGACTCTCCTGAGATCTCTTTTTAACTAGACTGTTATTAAACGCTGTCCATCACTCATCTATCCCAGTCATGGAAACAGACTTGCTAAGGTGATTCTGTGGAAATCCCCACATGCTTGATGTAGGATGACTCTTGATATTTAGCCACATTCATTCTCTTTGCTTCTGTAAGCCTTGGGCTACCTTGAGCAAGAATCCTCTTAGGTTAGTCTTCGAGGATCCCCTCTACTATTGATGAATTCTCTTAAGCATTTTCTATCTTCTTGATCTGCACTCTACTCATTGGCTGTAATGACTCAACTGTCTTTCCTATGGTGCAGCTGAGCTCATTTCTATTCTGGTCTCTCTCCCTTGTTGCAATGGTGCCCAATAAAACCAGTCTTTGTAGCCTGCAATGAGTTCATGCGTGCAGTGGTGGTTTGAATGAGAAATGTTCCCCCATAGGCACATGGATTTGAACACTTGGTCCCTGTTTGTGGCACTGTTTGAGGAGATACAGAACCTTTAGGAGTTAGAGCCTTCCTGGAGGAAATATGTCACTGGGGATGAACTTTGAAAGTTTATAGCCTTGCCTCGCTTCCCCTTTGCTCGCTCTGCTTCAGGTTTGGGGTTGTAGATGTGATCGCTTGTTTTCCTGCTCTAGCCACACAGGCTGCCATGCCTTTCCTGCCTTTATGGACCCTTCCTCTGTAGCTGTAAACTAAAATAAACTGTATTTCTTCTTCACAAAACACTGTTGGTTTTGGTGTTTTATCACAGCAATATGAAAGGAATGAATACACTGCCTTCTTCTTTGACATGCCTAAGAGGGAGAAGTAGCAGCCAGATAATAAGATGCTGCACTGTAAGTGCCAGATGTAAAAACTATATGACCCCCCACGGCTGCTTTTCAATCATCGCTCCAACAACAGTCAGTGATAAAAAACATCCCATCCTGGAAATTTTTTGATTAATTTAATCTAAATTAATTGCTATCACAATTGAGTTTTCATAATTTGTGTCTAAATATCAAGTGATTACATTAATATTCAAGCTTTAATAAATGATGAGTGAATGTTGAAGTTAATTTGCAGAATGCTCTGTTGTATTTAACAAGAAGTCTGTGACACGTGTTCACTTTAAGTTTTCTTCCCTCTTCCCTCCTCCCTCCTCTCTTCCTTCCTCCCCTCCTCCCTTCCTTCCTTTCCTTCTCTCTATCTTTCTTCCCTCCTTCCTTACGTAATTGAAGCTCTGGAGTACAAGTATACACCACCAAGCCCAGATCAAGGATAAGTTCTTCAACTGCTGGAATCATTTCAGCTCACACGGGCTGGGTGGTTGTCTCCATCCACTCCTGAAGGTCTGCACAGTCCCAAACCAAAACAGAAGATTCGGAACAACTGTAGTCATAGGGATGGCAGAGACAAGAAAATGGAATTTAAATGATTTCATTTCTATCTTCCATGTGACCACTCAGGGTTAATTTGGATTAAAACTTCACTACAGGTATGCAAAGATGGAACAGTGAGGTATTATGCTTTTGCATGTAATATTTTGTGAGAAATATTTATTTTGTTAATTTTACTCTTACCAATGTGGTAATATATACAAAGCTGAATAATTTTTTCCCATTTTCTACAGACATTACTGGTCCATTGGATTATATAATTTTTTTGCAAAAGATATTTTCAAAGTATAGAGAAAGAAGGTGTTAAAATATAATTCAGTTCCAATGGATACATCAACAAAACACTCCCAGTCCTAATACTCTGATATCGTTTACTCAGGAGCAGGCACCTGAGTAGAGTTGGGCAAGGTGGTCCTCCCCAGGGTTTCCAGAGCCAAATGGTCAGCCTTTAAAATACACATACTTAAAGTAACACTTTATGGACTCACAGGTTATATTTAGGAATATGCAAATACATAGATGGATACAATAATCAAAAAAAGGAGAGACCATGAATTTGAAGGAGAGCGGAAATGGGGGCACAGAGTAGACTTCGGAGTTGGGAGGGAGGAAAGGGAAGAGGAAAATGTTGTAATTAAAATATAACCTCGGCCAGGCAGTGGTGGTGCATGCCTTGAACTCCAGCACTCAGGAAGCAGAGACAGGTGGATCTCTGTGAATTCCGTGCAAGCTTGGTCTATAGAGAGAGTTCTAGCACAGCCAGGGCAAGGCAGTGAAACCCTGCCTCAAAAGAACAAACATTGCCGGGCGGTGGTGGCGCACGCCTTTAATCCCAGCACTCGGGAGGCAGAGGCAGGCGGATCTCTGTGAGTTCGAGACCAGCCTGGTCTACAGAGCTAGTTCCGGGACAGGCTCCAAAGCCACAGAGAAACCCTGTCTCGAAAAAANAAAAAAAAAATATATATATATATATACATATATATATATGTATATATATATAAACAAACAAGCAAAATATAATCCAGTTTGAGTGAACAGATATATGGCAAAACAAGCGTGGGTGACTACATGCTAAGGAAAAAATCTAAGTGTGAATAGATTTATTGATGCTGTGAAGTTCTGACAAAGTTCAAATTTTCTCTTGCTAAAATGTTGGTGAGGAAATGCTCATCTCTGGGATTGAAACACTAGACAGCCACAGAGCTGAAGAGAAGTGAAGGAAGCTGGGTGTGAGGCAGACAAACTTGCAGGTGTCTTGGAAAGCAAGCAATCTTTGACCTCGTTGTTTTTACTGTTAAAGTTCTGGCAGACTCCCTTAAATTCCAGAACACATCACCAAAGACAACACAAGGATCAAATGCAGGCTAGTGTTTCCATCAGAAGCAGCTGGAAAGACGGTCCTTGTCTGCAGCAAAGGCCCTGTACCGAGGGAGGCAGTACCTGCCAGTCAAGCAGACAGCACACAGTGACCAGGATCCAAGAAGAAATATTTCTCCACTGGAGTCGGCAGTGGTCACAGAGAACAGAAACTTAACCTCAATGTAAATTTGATCTGTGAAAACCTTGCAAGTGTTTCGACTTTCCCCACCAACGCTACCGCGTGGTGAAGACTCAGAGACAGCACCAAGTCATTCATCCAGCACAAGAAAGGTTCTGAGCTCTTGGCATGGAGGCTCCCAGCAGTGGGAGGTGACTCGTCCATCTTTGCCCAACTGCAGGAGAGGCCAGCTTTTCAGCAGCTGAGAAGAGCTTTTCTGCTCCTCAAGCTCCGCTCCTACCTGTTATGATAAATGCACACACAGAGCGCTGCCATCTGATCGGCACTCACTGCTGAGCCCCCGGGACAGGGGTGGGAGTCTCAAGGTTACTCAGGTCATCCGTAATGTTCTGTAATAAACTGCTGCCTTCCTTTTCCTTCTTATGAGGACTGTGATCTTAATGCTTTGTGTCATATCCCATGGATCTGATTTAAAAAGCCAAGCATCTTTGATCTGGACTTCCCTGTCTCTTTAACTGGATTTCCTCCTCTAGGCCCCACCCACGCTGAAACGCACCCCTGTGGTGGTGTACTCAATACTGAAAAATTAAGCTTTTTCAAATGACTCCAGGGTCACATTATTCCTTCACAAACAGAAGTCCTTCTTATCTGTTCCCCCAGCCTGCTGCTCAAGATCTCTCTTAGGGTGACAACAAAGCCTTCTGCCACAAACACTAACAGATTCATGAAATCATGCATTTTCAGTCTTTACTGTCAATGCACTCAGCCATCCATCTGCTTATACATTTATTGCATAGCGTTCGATGACACATGTCAAATATTTTTAATGATAAAATATATCAGTGTCCTAAAATAGCTCTCAGAGGAGGGAGAGGCATGTAGGCTGCTGATTACCTCCCGAGGCAATATGTCCAATCCCAAAGATGTGAAGATTAGCCTGAACCACAGAGGAGGACGGCATCAGCAGCCCTCCCTCCTGGCCTTGTGCGTCTGGCCCACTCTGCTTTCCATGTTTTAACCATGCTCTACATTCTGCTTGTAGCACTCGTGCAAATTTCTGCATCCCAGCCTACAATAATCTCTTGTTTTTCCCTGTCTCAAAAGCTCTATGGTGCATCCTGTTGTTTGAGACATGTGTTATGAGAATTCGTCAAGCAGTACTCGATGGAATCTCTGACATTGTCTTGTTTACAGATTGTCATGTCCTCTGTCTCTTCAATATCCAACAACGCTTCATTTCCTTCAAGGCAAGGCTCTCTCGTAATGTCTTCCATACAATAGCCTTGAAGGGGGGCAAGGAAAGAGAGACTTGACAGAATTTTGTTGAGTCTGGGATTTGGTTTCACTCTATTTACAAGTTAATAAATGAGCCTCTTACTGTTTCATAAGTGCTGGCAGAAGATGTAAGAGTTGGTCTTAGAAAGCAGATTAGCATCAACTCATTTGTGTTGCTTCTTTTTGCCCCTTAAGTCTCGTGGGAGCATGCCACAACGCAGTGCAGGTGGATGCTGCTGTCGCACGATGTTCATCACAACGGAAGGAATCTCTGCTTGGGGCATGTATTACTTTCCCAAGAAACAATAAACATATGGTAGAAGATGAAGGTAGCACCTAGTTCCCCGAGTTTCACTACAAACACACCCTGAGAAGTGAAGAAGATGGAGGTCAAGACTGGCATTCTTGGCACTCAGAGTGCACCGCCACCTCTAAACTTCCACAGCATCACCACCGCACACCGAGAGATTGAAAAAGCCACCGCAGAGCCCTACTGTCCCACAGGACTTGAGGACGGAAATCTGACATGGAGGTGTGGGCAGGGCCATGCTTCCTCTGAAACTCTGGATTCCTTGCTTCTGATGGTTTGCCAGCCATCGTTGGTGTTTACTGAATTGTCACTGTCCCCATGGGAATCTTGCTGCTTTAGAAGGCATCATCCATGGTTAGCCATATTAATCCTTGGAGAAAGGCAAAATGAAAGTGTGGTGAGCTAGTAGCCCTTTTGTTCTGGTTTAATTGTCCTGCTACAATGCTCTGTGTTTCTCTTTAAATTGTTTTATAGAAGAAGTGCTCAACTTGGTCTGCTCATGTGGTTGGATTAAGGTGCACTGGGGTTCTTCTTATTGACCTGCTGGCTAAGATCAAGTGACAGGCATTGTGGCAGACAGATTCACAACCACTCTGACTCACAGGCTTAACCAGACAAACAGCTGGAGGCCCAGACTGATCCAGAGGAAGCAACAATCTCACAGAAAGCCATCGCTCTGGTGAGCTACATAAGACTGCTGGCTCACAGCAGGAGCTGAACTGGCTTCATCCTTGGCAAAGAAAGATATCTTCCGCATTAGAAAGTATTGATTTTGGAAATCATGAAAAGGTCATAGTATTAAAAGGGAATGACAGGAAATGACTAAGAACATGAAAAAAAATGATGGAGAATGAAAATAGTTATGGCACAAAGAATGAAATGAAACATGAATGCAAATATGCTGGGCACAGAGAAAGGTCGAGAAAATGAATAAAATTATTCCTCTAGGAGATTGTAGATGTGTGCTCTGTGGTAGATACTAGCCTGGAGAATAACAGCACTATCAGTGAGGAGTCAAGCCCTGCTCAGCCTTGTAGTTGGCATTGCCAAAATGTTCATGGCCATCATACTGCTCCACACTCCCCGCTTCAGTGCGGTTGTCAGGACAACCACTCCACGGACTGTGTGCAGAAGCTGGAATCTGAACAATGCCTCATTCAGCTACTTGCTCCTCACCCCCAAATGCACCCAGTTAGTGGCCTCAACAATTCTGATGTAATTTACAAATGACAAGTAAAAAAAATCCCAATGGATATCCTACTTATTTCTTCCAAAGTCCAGATATTGAGATTGAAATTCGTATACCAGTGTCAGCGATGTGTGGAACACATCATACTCATCCTGATCTCTCTCCCCAAAAGATGGTCCATTTCAGAATTAAATTAGACCTTATAAACATTTTTGGTTTTGTGGGGCTTTTTGTTTGTTTGTTTGATTGGTTGGTTGGTTTGGTTTGGTTGGGTTTTTGGTTTGTTTTGGTTTTGGTTTTGACTGAGAAGTCACATAGAACTTGTTAGGGTTTTTGTTGTTGTTGTTGTTGTTTTATCTTTGAAGTTATAGGTTCATCTTCGTTCCAGCCAACACAACCAGCATCTCTGTGAGGTTTATGTTATGGCTACTAAATAACTTTTTATTCATCCCACTGGCATCTCTTTCTAGGCTTTGCCTAAACATTAAAATACCCAGATGAGTATTGACTTATAGAGGTCTCCTGGCAGTCTCGTGCTTGCTGTTCCAATGAGAATCATGAAGTTGATTAAGTTCATGGGCCTCCAACACAAGGAAGACTCCAATGGAGTCTTGTTGCCTCTTCAACAGGCTTCTGTCTCTTGGGGGTGTTTGGTAGCAATCCTTCCCCTTTCTCTTTAGGTATGAAGGGCATGTGCATAGATGTCTCTGCTAACTGATCCTTCACTGGATCCACAAGACCAGAAGGAATTCTGACTTAAATGAGAGTTTTCCACTTTCACAAGTTGAGTTTCTCTAGAAGTCGCAGCAGCAGCATCCACCCACAGCCACCCACGGCTGCTAAATCCCTTTACTCTGAGCTCGGGCTCTTGAGACTCACTCATCTGCCTTGGTGTTTGAGCAAAACAGCGGAGGAGGGAACTTGTCTACAAGGCTGGTGTCAAACCTTGAGAGTCATTCTTCAAAATCATCTAGTCAGGAGGAGTGGCTGTACAGCAGGGGGTTTTACAGCCCGACTCTTCTCCTGACAAGTCTACACTAGCTAGGGGATGTCATGTTCCTATGCTAATTGAAGGGTAGCACAGAATCTGATGCAGACTGAGTGATTACAAATTTTGGGTTTTGTGTTATTTTTTATTCAGTTAGGTTATTTTATACAACGTTGTCAAGATCTAATTTTATGGTCCTTGCTTCTTTTTGCTATACAAAGGAGTGTTGCAGGCATTTGCTTCTCAAAATTAAATGCTCACTTATCTTACCCCAATTATCCCCTCTGGAAAAGATCCCAGAAGAAAAGATAATTTCCATAATATCTATGTAGCTTTGCAGGAATAATTCTGATCTAAAACCCTATGATAAATTTTCTAATGTGTTAAAAGCTACATTAAATATTGTCTTTTAATATGCACACAGGAAAGTTTTAAATTCATCCCTTGAACTGGGTCCAGAGAAATGGACACATCTGCTTTTTACGGAGCTACAGCTGGAAGAAGACATCACTGTGAGTTTATACTGAGGGAAGATGGAGTACTATCTGAGTGCAAAACCCATGTTTTTTACCCATGTACTCCCTAGAGCCCAGCTCCAGATCTAGAATGCAGAAGGCGTCATTATATAGTGATGCTCATAAGACTTGGGAATCACAGTATTCACAATACTGGGTGTTTTGTTGTTCTTCTTGTTTGTTTGTTTGTTTAAGACAGGGCCTCCCTCTGTGGCCTTGGCTGGCCTAAACTCTCTACATAGATCACACTAGCCTCTAATCCACAGAGATCTGTCTACCTCTGCTTCTTAAATGCTGGTATTAAAGATATGTGTCACCATGTCTGGCCCCCAAATTTATATTTATTATTCTTTTCAAAAGAATCAAATTATGTTAAGTATGCTATAAGACCATTATAATTATTAAATAATATGGATTATATAGAAATCTTGACATTCCTCACATGCTAAATGAATATCTGCTATGGTCTGAATGCACATGTCACTCTTAAATCCATGTTAATATTTACACCTTTGGTAGCTGATGGCTGTTAGGGAGGAAGAATTATTCTTTTTGAGGGTGCTCCCACTGGTAGGTATTCCGTGTCCCAGTAGACAGTCCCACCCCCATGCACATAACAGCAATATTAATTTGAATTAATAAGATTTAATTTTAAAAAATGAAGAGATGAGTTCTGTAGAGCAATGTGTTTTGGAGGAATATGGAGAAAGTTGGAGGGAGAAAATGGGGGGTAAATATGGTTATTTTCCATAGTATACATATGAAATTCTCAGGAATAAAGAAAATGATAATAAAAATCAATGCTATTCATTAATGCTTCTTACTTTTCCTATAATAAAATTATATAAAAACAGAAAATTTTAAAAAGACAAAAAGGAATGGAACCTCCGAGATCTGGGAGACTGGGGTGGTTGGTTAAGTTTTCTTCTTGGACACATGAACTGAATTCCTAGCACCTTCATAGAAATAGTACAGTGGTACACATTTATAATTATAGCACTGGGAGAGACAGGAAGATTCCCAGAGCTCGCTGGCCTCCAACCTAGCCTAATTGAGTCCCAACAAATGAAAGACCCTGTAGACAGTATTCCTGAGGGTGACACTTAGATTATCTCTTGGTTTCCACAAACATAGACACACACACACACACACACACACTCACACACATGGGGTGGGAAGACAGATAGTGAGAGACACAGAGAGAGAATAGAATGGGACCTTTATAAAGTGATTACATCATGAGGATTTTCCCTCGAGATGGCATTAATATTTATAATGAAAGAAACTTCAGACAGCTCCCCATTCCCCTTCATCTCTTCCACTATGTGAAGACAAAGGTTTTGTCCCCATCCAGGGACACGGCAGTAAAGCTCCATCTTTGAAGGTAAGAACAAAGCATGAAGCTTCTAATACCTTGATCTTGGAGGCCCAAGCTCTACACCTGTAAGAAATGCATTCCCATCATTATAACTTAGCCAGGCTACAGCATTTTGTGTGAACAGCTCCATCAGACCTATGGTATCTTTCAGGTGAAAGTCCCACAGCCTAATTCTTCTTAGTTTGTTCTGAATCAGGATCTCTTCACAGACCATTAGTCATTCTTGAATCTGCGTGATCTAAGACCGTTCCATTCCAAGACTGATGTAATTGCTCTCTCAAAGAAGTATTGATCCAAGAATATGGAACAGAATGGATCTTTAACTTTATCCTACAGAAGGCCATTCAATATGTGTTTCATTAAAATAAAGGTCAGTAGGACAATACTTGCTCTAGACAAGCGTGCACTCTGTGAGCTTTATCTTTGCCCTTCAAACTGGCTTTACCTTCTTAGTTCAAGGCTACAAAGCTGTCGTATTTATCTTGAGAATATATTATAGGCCAGTGGGCACATCAGAGCCCTGGATTGTGTTGAGAGATAAATCAATTAACCACATTTCACTTAGGTTCTTTAGCCTAAAGCATTCAAGCGGAATTCTGAAAGCAATAATTTCTCTTCTGGTGCCATGCTTTGTGGTCATTCTCACCAGTCAATTTTTTTTTCCCAACCCTGTCATCTTCATGGGTCCTCCTTATAAGCATGAATTGCTCACGGATTTAACGTCCTATGGGGCAGACATAAACAATACTGCAGCAGGGCAGTGAGCCTTGGGGAATTCCTCTGCAGCTGCCTGTGGACCTCGGATTCCACCAATGCCCTAACTTGATGCCTTTTCAAATAGTCGCAGACTTTTAAAGAATAATCATTCAAATGGGAGTTGGAGAAATTGGTAGAGTTATACTTATAGTGGGAGACACTATAAGCTGGAAGTAAGGATGCTAACTTGATAATATTAGTCAACAATGGCTAAACACGGGTCTCTACAAGGATATTTCTTACGGTTTGATTTTCAAGAGTGAAATCCAAAAATTAGGGGATTAAATAAGAGCTGACATATCCATTCAATGGATTTCATTTTCTGTTTGTGTATTGTTTAATTTCAATTTACCTTCTGAGACAGGGTCTTACTTTTAGCCGAGACTGTCTTCAAGTTCATGGCATCTTCCTTCTGCGAAGCGATGGGATTACAGGTGTGGACCACTGTGACCAGCATATCCAGTGGGTTTTCAACAGTAAACTGTACAGTAGCTTCCACGTGGAGGTATTCTTCATGATGAACAGATGAGCTTCCTCATCTGATCTTACTAGGACATGGCACATGGCACATACATGCTAAGACCATGTCTGTGCTCCTTGTTCTTAAGAAGGCTTCTTGCTGAGCAGGTTGCAGCTGAAGGATACATACTACCAAAAGATCATGAGGGCACAGAGAGTCAGGAGAAACTGTGCGTGTTAGCTGAAGGCTATTAAAGTTTGGTAATTTATTTTGAGAATGCATTATATAGGCTAAGAGCCAAACAGAGCTTTGATTTTGCTGAGTTATAAGCCAGTTAGCCATATTCCACATAAACTCTCTCTCTTAAAATATTCAAGAGGAATTACGGAAGCCATACTATAAGTACACACGTGCTAGCATAGATAAATTGTATGTGCCGGTTATCCTAGACGTAGAATTAGTCTTCCATCAACCACAAAATACTAGATGACTTTTCAGAGTTCTAAGGCAACGGGCACAAAGTGGCTTCCAGGAACAAATGTGCTCTCCAAGGAGAATTAGCTACTGCAGGCTATACTATAGGTCATTCTGAGTGGTCATAGGCCAAAGAAAAGATTGTTAAATATAGCCAATTCTTTTTCTTCTCTTTGTTGCATATGCTAGAACTGCCCTGTGTTGATGTAAAGACTCCTATTTCTACAATTAGCAGCCTGTTGGCATCGCACAGAAAGCTGAGCACTCACCGGTGGCTCATCTAACATGTGGTTTTAGTGGCCACAGGAGAGGTATTACTGAGGACACTTGAGGTTTGCATAATGACTCTTTACAATTTACTCTCCAGTAATCACTACCACTTGCAATGGGAAAGGATGCGTAGCATGCTAAATAAGAGTACAATTTAAGAGGGGGGAAGATTGCTCTTTTAAAACATAGTCCTGGATCTGGATCTGGTGGTACAGGCCTGTATTACAGCTACCCAGAAGCCTTGAGGAAAAAGCCCCAAGCTCAAGGCCTTAATGGGCTTCAGAGAAATGTTAAAGATATTTTGGGTATGACTGAGTGTGACCCTGTCTCAAAATAAAAAGTAAAAAGAGGGCTTGGGCTATAGTTCACAATAGAGTAATTGCTTAGCATGTTAGAGGCTTCAGCACTGCCAAAACAAAGGGCTTACCGGCATAATGCCTGTTGTAGTCAGTGTTCTATTGCTATGAAGCACACCATGACTAAGGCAGCTCTTTATAAAAGAAAACATTTAAATGGGGCTGGCTTGCAGTTTCAAAGGTTTAGTCCATTATAATCATGGTGGGAAGCATGGCCTCACACAGGCAGAAATGGTGCTGGAGAAGTCGCTGAGAGTTACATTCTAATTCCCTGGCCAAGAAACTCTGGGCTGTTGTGGACTTTTGAAACCTCAAAGCCCATCCCCAGTGACACACTTCCTCCAAAGACCACACCTCCTAGTCCTTTCAAACACTCCTTGGTGACCAAGCATTGCAATCTATGGGCCCACGGGAGGGGCATTCTTATTTAAGCCACCACAATGCCATAGGCCTGTAATCCCTACACTTGGTAGCTGGATGGAGGCAGGAAGATCAAGAATTCAAGTTTGGCCTCTGCTACATAAGAACTTGTCTCAGAAAAGCAAAATCAGTTAATTCAAAAATTGGAATACACTTTGGAATCCAGTCCAACAGCTGTTTTTTTCAGACTGAATAAATAGTCTTCCAGGAACTGGAGTCTCTCATCTGAGAACCTCCTCATGCTTGGGAACAAAGAATCTTAGATGAGGGGTGGCAGGGCCATTGCATCCCTCGCTGTTTGCACAATAGGAAGACTGTGTGGAAGAGGACCCAGAATCTACAGCATGTCAGAAGTTGCCCCTGGGCCATGTAATAGGAAAATCAGCCTCCAAAATTTCCAAAGAAACAGACATAACACACACACACACACACACACACACACACACACACACACATATCGTGATATAATCATTTCTGGGAAAATGCAGCCATACTTTAATCTTTATGCTTTACAGTAACCATGACAACAAAAGGTCTGAAGTCAGCAGAACGGTTCTAGTCTCAAGAACTGAATTAACAGTATTACCAGCTCGAAGCCATGGCAACTAAATGTATTAGGAATAGCACTGAATATATTATGCTACTAAAGCTTCCTGTGGATGGTAACCAAAGGGATGGAGCACCGTCAAGTAGAGAGAAAAGCCTTATGAAAAGTGGGCTCTTCATTGTCATTGGCGCAAGACGGCCTCACAGTGCCACTTGTTGGTAGGTGGGGTGACTTGAAAGAGGAGAACCCTAGTCTAGTTTGTCTGCCTGGCACTAGGCTATTGGTTTCTCATTCATCTTTCTGCCTGGCTTACCAACGCAGCAAGAAATAGGCCAGGCCCTCCCACTGCAGTCTGAGCAGCCTACAGAGGACACCGCTGTTAGCAAACATTTCAGTTCCTATAGTCAAGAGGAACTTTGACCAAGGGCCCTGGGCAGGGGAGGGGCTTATAAAGCTGAGAGTCAGGATGTGACCTGCCTAAGCCTCTGGCAGACCTACAAACACCACACAAAAAGAGTTGCACATTGTGTATCTCATGCTGTGCTCCGGCCAGGCTTCTGGTGCCAAGGCTGGTGGAATCCAGCCATACTTTAAAAATCACTTAGTGTGGTCAGGCAGAGGTGGCACATGCCTTTAATCCCAACACTTGGGAGGCAGAGGCAGGTAGAGCTCAGTGAGTTCGAGGGCAGCCTGGTCTACAAAGTAAGCACTAGGACAGCTAGGATTGTTACAGAAAATCCCTGTCTCAAAAATTAATAGTGACTTAAAAGCAAGTAACTTTTCTATTTTACTTCAAGATTCTGGCTTTTAGTCGTCTATGGTCCTTTATCTCACATTACTAAATAATATCATTTTTAAAGTGATATTCTAAATTTACATTGTCCAGATCAGCAGTTCTCACCCTGTGGGTTGGGACCCTTCCGGGAATCAAATGACCTTTTCACAGGGATTACATATCAGATACGAGGCCTATCAAATACTTACATTAGGTTACAGAACAGTAGCAAAATTGCAGTTCTCACATAGCAATGAAAATCATTTTATGATTGTGGGTCACCACATGAGTTACTGCATTAAAGGGTTATAGCATTAGGAAGGTTGAGAACCACTGGCCTAAACTATAAAATTCCTTGTTGAAACTTTTACCATGTACCCAAGGTTATGTTGAAAACTCTAAAGATGAACAAGATTCTCTTTTCTTATATGTGATGGCTTTTACTCTTGGAAAGCTTTGGGCTGGAGAGATAGTTTAGTTGGCCAAACATTTTCTATGCTAGCATGAGGCGTTTGATTCCCAGAGTCTGGGTTTTAAAAGGTGGATGTGGTGGTGTACATATAATCCCAGTGCTGGGGAGGCCCAGACACGTAGATCCCTGAGGCTTGCTGACCAACCAGCCCAGCCTACTTGGTGAGTTCAAAGCTTATGAAAAATCCTCTGCCAGTCTTATGTGCTCTGCACTCTTGTGCATGTGTGCACCTACAAACACACTTACACAAGCAGACACAGACACACACAGAGAGACAGACAAACACACACACATATATAGACACACAGACACAGAGAGAGACACACACACACATACATAGCCACACAGAGACAGACAGACACAGACACACACACAGAGACAGACAGACACAGACACACACACAGAGACAGACAGACACACACACATATATAGACACACAGACACACACACACACACACAGAGACACACACACATACATAGCCACACAGAGACAGACAGACACAGACACACACACAGAGACAGACAGACACAGACACACACACATACATAGACACACAGACACACACACATATATAGACACACACAGACACACACACACAGAGACACACACATACTCTCTTAAGGTTTGAAAGTTTTCTTCTTACTTTCAGTGGTCAAACATTTTACTACAATGCTACTCATTAAAGGCTCCTCCCCCCCCCCAGCATTTATGAGTGTTTTAAAACAATTCTTGTCTAAAAAAAAAAAAAACCTCTGGTAAAGCCTTAATATTATTTCTTCAAATATATCCCTCTAGCATGCCTGTGGCATGCAGACATTCATGCAGGCAAAACATCTGCACAAGAAATAAATAAACTACTTAATTACATTTCCTTCCCTAATTGGCTTTTCTCCTTTCTGAGACTCTAAAGCCATGAGTTTATTTTTTTACTATTTCTTTTGTACTCACCAGACATCTGTGAGTGTTCATGAGGTGCATTTTCTTGGTATTCTAATTTAGCAATCTGTCCTTGGGTTCCAGCCTCACAAGCCTCATTTTATACTCTTCATTTTGGTTCCTGTTCTATAATGGAGCTTTTTTTCCCCTCATAATAGATTACCATTTTATGTTTCTAGGGCTTCCCCTTGCCACTGCTGGTGCATTTACTTGGCTTATTCTAAATGATTCTCTCTCGGAGCGAAGTAATGCTTACATCTACTTGCTCAATGAGTTGTTCCCTAAGGCCATATTACCTTGATTGACAGTGAGCACAAATTAGAAAGAGCAGAAAATTTTCTCGCCAGAGATACCAGGCTTCCTTCCAACTGCCCCTCCCTGGTGGATGGTATTTCCCAGACCTCCTGAATCCACACTCAAACAGGAACCCAACTAACTTTCTCTTGGAATTTCCTCCTAGGTTTATTTCACTTTGGTGGGGCCTTCAGTTTCCCTCCTTTCTCATATGACAGCTCCAAGGTGGGGTTTGAGGAAGGGTTTGCCACATTTAGACGGCACCATGGACAACTCAACAACAGCTATGAAAGGGTCACAGAGACTTCCTGGGTAGTTGAGGAGGATCTCCTAGAAACCTCAGCGAGAGCCTAGAACTGCAAAGAACTCAGTCAGAAAACCCATCACCCAAATATTTAGAATGGCATAAATAAAAATATATATATAATTTATTTTTTACCTTTTCTTATTAGTTAATGGTTCATTGTGTAAATAAAGATACTCCATTTCTCTTACTAGCTACATTTAAAAAAAATTTTTTTTTTGAGACAGGGTTTTTCTGTGTAGCTTTGGCTGTCCTGAAACTTGCTGGAGACCAGGCTGATGTGGGAGTGTCCTATATCAATCTGTTGATTTCATTGGCTGAGCAATAAAGAAACTGCTTGGCCCTGATAGGTTAAAGCATTTGTGGGAGGAGTAAACAGAATAGGATGCTGGGCGGAAGAGGAAGTGAGGTCAGACTCTGCTCTGCTCCCGGAGAGACCGACAGCTCTGTTCTGGAGCAGAGACGCCATGCTCAGCTCTCCCAGGCAACTCCAACCCATGATGGACTTAGGCTAGAATCTTCCTGGTAAGCGCACCTTGGGGTGCTTACACGCATTATTAGAAATGGGCTAGTCCAGGTGTGAGAATTAGCCTGTAAGGGCTAGAGTTCATGGGCCAAGCAGTTCTTGAATGAATACAGTTTGTGTGTTGTTATTTCGGGCATGAGCTAGCCAAGCGGCCGGGGTGTTGGGGACGCAACCCCACCGCTCCTATTTCAACACCAGGCTGGCCTTGAACTCACAGAGACCTACCTGCCTCTGCCTCCCAACCACTGGGATTAAAAGCGTGCACCATCACCACCTACCTACTAACTGCATTTTAAAGAATAGGATGAACTGATCATCTCCAGACTTATTTACCTTGTTTTTACTCCATGGAGAAAAAAAAATGTTGAAAATTCATTCATGTTAGGCAGATATTGATCTTGAGTAATCTCAAAAGTTTTAGGGGTTTGGGTCCTATAAACGATGTGTAGAGATCAGTACTACACATTGCATCATTCCTGGTCACTGGTGGGAGGACACTGCATAAATGTGAGCTTAGATCTGAGAGTCACCCTTAATGAAGAAAATTCATGCAATAAAAAACAAACAACATAAAAACCCTCTCATTTAAAATAAAATGTTGTTTGAGAAAACTATCCCTCCCTCCATCCACCCATCCATAATTTCCTGAGTAACCATACAAGAGCTTCTGATGCTTAGTCTTGTTTACAAAGTCTAACATCAGCACACAGTAGGTACTTAAAGAAACGTGGGTAGGTCAAAGGCAGTGTTTGTGGACGCCTAACTTTAAGATCTCTAGTGGGAAAAACTATTTCTAATTTTTTCCATCGAAATTACCAAGATAAACATAATAATCTTGCAAAAGCTTCCTCATAGCTAATCCATTTTCTATAGACTATGCTAATTTCATTTTTATCAGCCACCTCTTGAGTGAGGCAGGAAGGAGCCATTCCAGCCAGCAAAGTCCCTGACAGAGAATGAAGTTACACTCTGGAACACAGACTAATTTGTTTATTAGGTACGTTCTGTAAGTCAAGGAGAGAAATTTTTGTCAAATAAATAAATAATCAAACGAATGGAGATCCCAGGGCACAGGAGGTCAGAGAGAGGAAGCGGAGTCTTTGCATAGTTCTAAACGAACAAAGGGTGGCAGCAATAGGCAGCGTGGATTCCCAGCAGAAGTGCAGCATTTGCAAGAACAGGGGACAGAAGGCTTTGAGAAAGAGGAGAAGGTGAGCAGGTGACTACCTATTTCTTTGTCACAGACTGTGGTGAGGAGCATTCGTCCTCTCTACCAGGGTGGGCAAGATGTGGCATCTTACATGATCTGCCTGGGCATCCCGTACCCCGTCATGCCCGCCTGGGAGGCACCCTTGTTACTGCCCATCTGCAGGCCTATGACGTTCTGTCCCTGGCGAAGTTGCTCCTCTGAAAATCCTCTCCGATTCTGCTGGGCTTTCCTGGGTAGAAAGAGTGAGATGGAACTATGTCATGTGACAGTTCTAAATCCTCCTCAAGATACGGATGCACAGCTTCTATATGAGGCAGTCAAACACACCAGCAGACCCTTCCCTGGCCTACAACTCTTACTGAGCTCTGACTCACCATGAACTATGGTCTACTGAGAGCTATGGTCTACTTGGGAACTAAGATGACTTTTAGAATTTCTAGCAAAAAAAAAAAAAAGAAAGAAGAACCCATAGCTGCCCTTCTGGAAAACTCAATCTCAGCTTCTCTTTTTCTCTTCCTCTTCAGAACTCCTCAGTCTTTACCTTCTCAGCCTCTCCGGTACCTCTACTCACAAAACTAACTCCTTTTAGAAAACATATCAGAAGCCCTGTTCCACCCTTCCCACATAGGACCAATGGTTAATCTCTGTTTTGCTGCCCGATCAACGTAGGAGTTTTCAAGGAGCAATCTTTATCTCCTGACCAGAGGCTGCCAAATTTTGGTAAAGAGCAGAATTGTGAATAAATTTGGATTTGCAGCCATACAGGCCATGGTGGCTCATCAATAATTCTGAGACTAGGACCAGGATTTCAATATGTTTCTAGGAGGAATTTAAGTCAAGGGCATCTAAAGAACACAAACTACGTGCTTCTGTACTTCTCCAGGATGAGAAACAAGAATTACCGCGTAGCTGCTACAAGCATTCCTGTCATCGGTCTCCAGACCCCTCAGTTTGCACATCTCTCTGTCTCTACTCTCGCTGCTATAAAGGTCGCTTAAGGAACAGTTCCTAAAAGGCCTAGTCTGTTTCAGTAGACTGAAATAATCATATAATCTATCACCCAGACCCGGATGCTTTTGAGAGTCAAAGCGGGAGCTGTTAGTTAACCTGCTGGGTTACAAACCGAGATGGTATTTGGCAAAGGGACGAATTTGTTCTTCATTAGATGCACAGGAGAGAATTAAAAAGATGAAAGAAGGAAAAGAACAAAGGAGAGGGAGATGCTAGGAGCTAAGAGAAATCCCAAGCATCTCAGCCCTGGTTGGGTGTCAGCTAGAATGGCGGCACCGGCCTTCCTTCTCAGTGGCTCTTGCCGTGGGACCAGAAGTGTTTGCTTCTTTGTAGACAGTGTCTGACAGCTCTAGGGAAGGACTCACCTGTGAAACCAGGACGGCTCTCCCCGGTAGCAGCCGTCATCCTTGGTAACTGCCACGCTGCCTAGAGCCATCAGAGTCCTCTGCACGGCTGCCATGTCCTTCCCTGGAATCCAGTGAAGAAGTTAACGTCTAGCTTGTCAGGGCCAGGGATTTGGAAGGAGTTTCTGTACCCGGGAAGAGCGCTAGATAGAGGAGGCTATGGGAGACTACAATCGCGGGAGAACTACTAAATAACACTTCCCTAAAGTAATAAATGACATAAAACCCACCCCAATCCTGCTAATTATTGTATTCACACAAGAAGGCCCTTTATATTTTATTTAAGTGTATAATAAACACTCCAAGCATTAGCCGCTCCTGGCCTTCATGGCTTCAGCCATGATCTGATGTGATCTGATGAGGAGGTCCTAGGTCACAGCCTGCAGAAGAGCACTTTCCTCATGAGTGGACAGAGAAAGGAAAAACGCAGATAAATTGGTTGCTTCGACTAAGTCTGCCCCAAAACCCAGGGGGCTCCTCTCTTTTAGTTTATCTGGGTTAGCAGAATCTAAAATCATCCCTGTTCATCAAATTGAGTATTCGCTCAGTGCTCTGGTCCACAGGCCAATGGAGAAAGAAATCAACACAGAAAGCACTCAAGGCACAAGTGATGCATGAAAGGGACTAATGGAGACAAAACATCACTGGCCCATGTGTGAGAGAGAACAAAGCAGGGGAGGGCGCATCGGGTAGTCTCGCATAAGGGGTGGGGACATGGTCGCATGATTGCCCCTAGAGAAGGCAGCTGAGCCTTCCAACCAGCCAGCTCCTTCCATCCTCTTCCCTCCCTCCTTTTCGGAGGACTGGCAAATCTCAAACTAGAGAAGGTGCTACCGGTGTGGGTGGATCAAAGGTCTGAACAAAGCAGAAATGACGGCCACAAATGCTAAAAGGATCCAAGCTAAAAGAGAGAAAAAGAGGCTGTGGGGGCCTGAGACAGGAGCAGCAGATAGGCAAAGGCTCTGATCGGACCCAGTGGGCATCTGTGGTCTCCTTGGTGCGTTTCCTGCAGCTCAGCCCCTGGGGAATACAGAGTTACAGGGGAAGGGCAGAGAAGGGAACAGGAACTGTAATGAAATCAGCAATTATGGCCTTTAAGGAGGTCCTGTTCAGGATGCTCATGTGTTCCAAGAAGAGAGGTAAGAGTCTCCTCCCCTCGCGTGGTTTCCTCCACCCTATGACCAACACTCACTACAGGGCAATTGCCTGGAGCTTGAGGCCGGTGGGGATGGCTGTGGGTACAGGAAATTCTGCAGTGCAGACTCTCTCAGACTCAGCTGCTGGGGTGATGGTGAGTGGAGTATCCACAATAGATGTCAAGGGAAGGATTAAAAAAAAAAACACTAAGAATTTGGAGAGAAGAAAGGCAGTTAGGACAACTTTTCTCTTCCACACATGAAATTCCTTTCTGTAACTGTCACTATATCATAGGCTGCTGTGAAAGATAAACCTGTAGTCATGGCATTCTGGAAGGAGATGTGGCTGGGTGTGCTCGTGCACAACAAAGCGATTAAGGAGAGCCTAGAAGAAAATGAGTAAGTACAAGAAGTATGAGCTAGAGTCTGACAATAAGCCTACCTCTTACACAAAGCAGCAGGAATATAGTTCTGATAGGTGGAGGGTGTGGGTCTGACACATACAGGATCTGGGGCAATGTGGAAAACACTCAGCAAGTCAGCTATAAACATTCTAAGAGCAATAGGTTGGACATAACCTTTGTTCCAGCACAATGGGGCTTCCTTCAGAAGGAGCTAGCTAATGTGCACATATATACACTCGGAAAGGATGGAGCCGCAGGCAAGGGTTAGAGATCCGGGAACCTAGAGGCATAAAATCAACACCACCCACCCTCTTCTCAGTACCATGGACAAGGAAGTGAATGTATGACTGAGTTAGGCACATCTAAGGGAAGGAGGCATTCTTTCACTTTCCTGAAGAGAAGGTTTCAAAGAAAGAGATGTAATGTAAATCATGGGCTAGATGTTTTATCACATGTGGTCTTAACATTATGGAGTGGAGACTACCTCCCATCTGCGGACAGCAAAACAAATTCAAAGAGATTTGCTAGCACCCTCAAAGTCACCCAACAAGTAAACCAGAGCCCAGCTCTAGCTCCTGTCGGGCTGAAATCAAACTCCACAATAGGTCCATCCACTTCACTGTTATTCCCCCTTGCTCCCCCCTTTGTGAAACTGGTGAGGAACCATGCTCCTTGGGAGGAAGCAGTGACCAGAAATAACCAAAGGTGTCAGGGTATTGGTAACACAAGGAATCTAAATCTGGGCATTGATATTGGGTACCATAAAAATAAGGACACCCATCCCAAAATGGTCATAAGCCATTGGATGTTTTTGTCTGCAATAATTTTGCTATATCTTCACTTACATAACATTAAAAAAATAAAACTATTTGTAGTCTGCATGCTGACTAAGTTAGTTATTAGGATTCTAAGTAACTTAGTGACTACAAATCTTCTGTCTTAGCCAGTGCACAGCTAGTCCACTGTGCACTATGTTTTTTAGCAGAGATGTTTGTGAAGAGTTCCGGGATTCTTGGACTGATGACGTGGGAAAGAACTGGCTTCTTTCCCAATTAGAAACCGAGATAGAGTGAGTAGTGCTAGATGGAAGAAACAGGTGGCAGGAATTGGGGTCACTCCTGGAACCCAACCTGTGTCAACAGGGGTCAAATATGTAAATGTGTTATGAAACGCAAGGTCAAGGAAGATCTGCACAGCACGCTGGGCATAGGACATCAAAAACTAAGCTGCTGTGTCACAGCCAGCCTAAGATCTTCCCTTCTTGTGAAGCATTCGAAATGATGCATGTGGAAAAACTTGCCTTGTCCAGCTTGCTTCAGAGCTCATCCCCACGCTTTGTTGTTTCTTCAAGGAAGTTTGCAGAGGGGGATGTCTCTCCAAATGTACTATATGAATTTTGAATACTGAGGGTTTTTTTCCCATGAGAATTTGACTTGGAAAGTCCCAAGAATCTATATTACAATAAGTTTAGTAAATAATACACAGGTGACAGTCTGAGAAACACTGGCTTTGTCTGGTGACTGTGATGTGCTGTGACCATCAGCAGCCTGAGCATCTGAATTCCGATTCTGGGGTAATCTCCCAGGACAGTCCTTACGTGGTCAGATAGACCTGTAAGCCCTACTCTAAACTCTTAGTTCTCGCTGACGAGTGCTAAGAACTACATACATTTTGTTAAGCAATAACTCCTCCCTTCAGAGACATCTTTTGCAAAGTCCAAAGAACAAAACTGATCATTAGAAGCACTTTGATCCAAGCTGGAAGTCTGTCTCCTTTGCATCTCTTTGATTCCTGAAAGCCATCCTGGACACTTTGGCAAATGCTATGACTCTTCATGTCAGCCTGATTACTTCCTCTAAATACCATTCTCCCAAGAAAATAAAGAAATACAATCCTGAAAGACAGACTGTTCAAATGTTGACAGTTTTCCACACTCAAGTAGAGCAGGAACGAATCAATCCCGGTGATGATGTAAGAATTTGCCACTGTTCCTGAAAAGGAAAGCAACACAGGCAGAGGAAGGCAAGCTTGCACCAACAGCCTGTCTGGGTTCTTCTATTTCTTTATCATGAGAAATTAATGGGTTTTACAGCAGAGCTAAAAGAATCTGAACGGACAGCACACAGCATGATGCGACATCTTACAAAGGGGAAAAACAGACAGCAAGAGGAGCAGATCACTGGGACTGATAATGGTAAAAGATAAAATGATGGACCACAGAAGATTTTTAGGGTAGCGAAAGTATGTTGCACAATACTATAATAGTGGACACATTTGTCTAAACTCACTCAATGTACTATTGTAGATAGGAAGAGGGAACCCTACAGAGTGTGGTCCTTGGTGATGCAAGGCTTTGTTGAAGGTTTAAAAATTATACAGGTGGTATAATATCACCCAGATGGATAGGATGACATGGAGAGGCTGTGTGTGCATCAGGGCACGTTATACTTAACAGTGTAGGAGTCTCTGTTTCCGATTTCTCTCCCTCCATAACCCCTCATATATCTATCTATCTATCTATCTATCTATCTATCTATCTATCTATCTATCTATCTATCCAATAGGGCCTCACTCTATAGCCCAAACAGACCTTGAATTTATGATGATCCACCTGCCTCAACCTCCCAAGTGCCATCATTCACACTGTATTCATTCTGTATTATCACAAAATAATAACACATCAAAATAGCCATAAACCCCAAACTGCTAATCAATAAGCCTTGAGGAATGGAGCCCAGAGTTCTACCTTGTAATGTCCTAACTTGGTGCTTATAAAGTTTAAATTTACACTCAAGATATCTTATGCATGTCTTACATGGATCAACACCAGCTCCTGTAGATGATAGATAGATAGATAGATAGATAGATAGATAGATAGATAGATAGATAGATAGATTTGACTTAGTATTTTTATGAGACCCCTGATTGTGAAAGCAAGCAGGCCTCTGACTCTTATGCCTGCTTTGGGACTCTTTTCTTTCTATTGGGCTGCCATGTACAACTTCAATATGAATGTTTTTGTTTCAACTTATTATATTTTATTTAGTCATGTTTGGTTGCTATCTCTTAGATGCCTGATCGTCTGTAATGAGAGAAAGAAAAAGAATGGATCCAGAGGGGAGGTAACTGGGAGAGGAACTGGGAGGAGTGGAGGGAGGAGAAGCTATAATCAGGATATATTGTACAAAAAAAGAATCTATTCTTAATTAAAAACAAATGAGAAGAAAAAGGGAAAAATAAAGACAATGCAGAAGTCACTTGAGTAGGAAAAGTGAGATTTGACACTATTTTCTATTCTATTTTTAACACAAAAGTCAGACTTAAATTATTTGTTTCAGAACTGCTATTTTCTAATAGTCTTGACCAACTCTGTTAACTCTTAGAAGCTGCTTTTTAATATACACATAACAGAGAAAGCGAGCTATGATAGAAAAATCACTTCCCACCTCCCTGTGAAACTGCTGCTGCAGGCCAGGGAGAAATGGCTGAAGATAAGCTGGCTGTCTCTCTGAATTTTATGGATTTTTGTTGTTTCCATTCTAGCCAGTGGGAAGAGAAACTGTAAGGTAGTGGCTCTCAAAGTGGGGCTCTCAGGAGAGCAGAAGCAGCGTCACCTACAAATTGGTAAGAAATGCAGATACTTGGGCCTTGTTGCAGATTTAACATGTCAGGAACATGTCTGTCAGTCAGACCACGTGTCTGTGATGCATGCTGGAGATTGAAGCTAAAGGAAAAGCTCACAAAATACAATGGCCAGCAGCCCTTCCGGGTGAATGCAGCTGAGGGTGCTGCCATGGGACAGGAGGGTGGAGGAGCGGACATTTGTCATAGCTCAGGTCACTGTGGGTACCGTGCTGTATCCCCAAACCCATTTCCGGCTAGGAGAAATGAGTCTTCAGCTTCTGCTGTTGAGGAACAGCACACATAGTGACACCTCCTGAGAGAGTACACGTGAACCTTCCAGGCTCTACCCTTCCGTGTAAACAACACCTCCCTAACTCCCATCATCAGGAGAAAAGAACAGACAACATAAAACCATGCACCCATTATCCTCCATCAGTGCAATTGTTGAGAAGAATAATCAAGCTGATTGCTCTTTGAGTAATGTCTGCGCTGACATTTTGGAATTCTTAACATCTGACACTAAGTGCTTATACAAATAGGCCCCAAAGGTTATTGCTGATGAGCTTACTGAAGCAGAAGAAAAGTCGACATTTATTAGGCAACTAGGAATCATATATTGTGCTGGAGAGTTAACATGTTTGTTCCATACAATTCCTTTAGGGGTTGGGGTTGCTAGACCGCTACACAGAAGAGAACCAAGACTCTAGGCAGCTGAGAACTGTAAACAGAGTCACACAGCTAGGATGCATTGGAAGATGGTTTTCAATGTATCCACTCTAAAACCCATGCTATTTTCATTCTACCGAGGGCTCCCAGGTCTGACATTGGCAATCAATGCATCATAGGGACAGATGACAAATTCAGTGTCTTCTGTCAATAAGGTAACCCGTATGAATGATTGCCAGGGTGACGGTCATCCAGGCAATCCTATCAGCTTGTAAGTGTGATAATTAATCAAATCCATCTTTTAAAGAGGAGTCTATGACCACCCAGTCCCCACCCTTCCTATTAACCCAGAAAGGGCAGGCCACTGACGATACCTATGCTATTCCTTGTCAGGCACCATCTGAGCGTTTCTAACGCATCACTTCCTTTGTTCCCCAGACCAATAACATAAAATAGGTTCTCTTAGGCCCATTTGATACAGGAGAAATTCAAAGCTAAGACACTTTAGCTGAGAAGTGATGGCGCACAGGCTCGGTCCAGGTTCTCTAGTTTCTGCTTTGGGAGCCTGACTCCACCCCACCTCAGAGGAGAGTCCCACTGCAGCTTTTCTGACCTCAGACCAGCTTCTCACTTTTCCTTGTCTGTTTTGTCTCTCTTATACACATACAGACTCGGTTTATTGTTGCTTCCTTTCTCCAGTCTCCTCTCTGGTACTCATAGCAAAGATGCTGCAGGCTTGCCTGTACTATCCTCTCCTGAGTCAGAGCTGAAACAGCCCCACCCCTGCCCTTCGCCGGCATCTGCTCCAGATCTAAAAGGAACCTGTAAGACCATTTACCTTTTCTCTTCAAAGAGGGGCTCTTCCCGTCCCCTTCCATTCTTTGCAGTGGCCCTAGCCTTTCCTGTCACCAACAATGAAGGTCACTCTGGTCCTTCCCCAGTGAAGGCTTTGGTAACTTTGTATTATCTCCATGATCAAGCTGTCACCTGGATATCTTTGTGAAAACCCTTGCCTCCTTGCTGGCCCCAGGTCTCTTCCAAACAATGTACCTAAAGGGGGTTCAAGAATGGTGGGGACTTCTGGGGCCCCACCTATATGAGTAATGGAAGCTTAAACAAGAAAGCACTTGGCAAACCTGGGCTCCTGCAGCTTTGCTGATCTGTAACCTAGAAGCAGTTTGGGAATGCACTGTGAGCAAAAAGAACCATATTTAGGAGACACGTGCCAAGCAGAGGAAATGTGGTACTGAGAGCAGTCAGGCATAAACTACCTGCAGAGGAGGAAGGGAAGTGTCCAGAAGAGTAGCAGCCACAGCCATCTCAACTGTGATGCAGGAAATCATGAAATAGTGGGAGGAACTGAAGCGTGAGGGCAGGATTGCAACTTCGGTCAGGGAGCAGAAAGGTAGATATGACAAGCTGTGCACACGGCTAGTCTGACGTCTGATATCTATGTGACAGAGAGTGTGTACATCCTCACGCAGACATGTCACACAAACACACGCCACCCTTGCTCTTTGACTACAGCTTAGTCACCAACCACATCATGCATTACAAGCGGCTGCTGCAGAAAGGACCAGCGCCTCCCATGCTCAGTCCGCCATCTGTGCCAGCCACCAAGGCCATCCCACCCTGCTTTCTACTCCTACGCTCCTTGGGAAACAGCTCTGGCCTGAGCTCCAGACAGGGATCCTCGGAAGTATCAAGTCTCTCGCCCATGACATCATCTTCAATCTAAGCTCCTTGGGGCTTCCGGCAAGTCATCTGGAAACTCCTCAGCATCTGTCTCCTTGCTGTCAGCTCTCTTGCACATCCCCACCTTTGTGTAGTTCTGGCGTTTCTGTGACCTGTCGATCACAGTGCCTTGAGAGTCTCCATATTTCATTTAAAGTCCTCCTCTTCTGCACTGGGGCAGGGATGGGTTAGGTATGGCAAATGATGACTTTTATTGTCTGTCTTACATTTGATCTAGAAGCATTATCATTTTCCAGAGCTGCATCTCAGACTGCCTCGCTAACATTTATGCCTCCCAGCTTTCTTCATTTCCCAGGAGTGTAGACTGCCATGCGTGCTGCCCACCCAGAAGTACTGCTCCTTCTCTCTTCCCTCTTTTAAAATCTCCTCTCCCAAGTAGAGCGCCCCTCTCTATGGTGTTTGGATAAAGGGGGAAAGGAAGTAACACTAGCCCTTCCCTAATGTAGATGGGTAGACTCCCTTTAGACTTGACCTTCCAGGTACCTCCAGTGCCCTTCCTCTTAAGTACATCCTGCACTTGAGTGCTCACCAGGGTTTCTCTCATTTGCTCTAACCCCCCATCTCTTGGTTTCACATGGTTTTGATTCATCCTTCTCCATCCTCCCCTGGCTCCTTGGCATCAACAGTTAGTCACTGACGTGACGCAGCCAGGACATTCATGGTAGAGATGAAAGATGCTAAGGCCCCTGGCCAAAAAATGGTGTGGCCTGTTGAATAAGGTTTTCTGTTTTGGCTTCAGAGCCCAGGGTGGCGCTCAGGACTGTGAACTATGAATTCTGATGAACACACGTGACAAGGGCAGGCAGGTGTCATTATCTATGCAATGAGGAGGTTGAAAAAATTCCCTTCATAGTTTAGTTGGAAGAACTGTGTGTCATTGTCCAGAAAAGCTCTTATATGTGCCTCTAGAGAAGAGGAATATTAGTGAAAAGAAACTCTATTAACTGTGGACTGTCACCATTATCCTGACCTGGGAATCAAGCCTTAGTGGAGCCATCCCATGGAGAATTGGAGACAGATGCCAATGAGGTCTGGTGGCCTAGCCAGCATTTCAGGTATCTGAGGTACTAGAAAAAATACAAGACCCCTGGCCTCTTCGGGTTTGAACTGTTCACTTATGCAAAAAGCACGAAATGGAGCCCTCTTTGACTGGAGGCTTGAGGTCATTGTGAGGATGGAGGAGGTGACTTTTTTCTTTATAATTATCTGAGCAGGCTGTCCTCTGCTTAGAATACCCATGGCTCTTGATCAAAGTAACATTAGTTACTTTGTGTACTTAGAGTACTCTGTGTCGGCAGAACCACCCAATGGGTTCCGTGGTTTGCCCTGTGATGACAGCCAGTGACAATGAGTGTGTCAATCAATCTGGCAATTAGACAGCCCCTCTGTGCCTCAGGTAGGGCTAGTGTATGGACTAACATGCCCATTTTCACTAAAGTGGACTGGACGCCACATGGCTATTGGTCCCTCAGATTCTCCAGCAATACCTGCATTACACATCCTTTTCTTCAACATGGTGGATTGCTAAATAGTTCCATAGCTAAGCTTTGATCTATATAGCTTTGTGAGATATTTCTCACCAAGTCAATTCACAAATGTGAATGAAAAAAAAAAAACATCTAGTAGTCTCTCCGAGTAGAATACTCACCTAGAAGATATAATCACTGTGATCTGGATAATATCCATCTAGAAGATACAGTCACTGTACTCTGGATAACATCCATCTAGAAGATACAGTCACTGTGGTCTGGATAATACCCACCTAGAAGATACAGTCATTGTACCCTGGATAACATCTATCTAGAAGATACAGTCACTGTACCCTGGATAATACCCATCTAGAAGATACAGTCACTGTACTCTGGATAACATTCATCTAGAAGATATAGTCACTGTACTCTGGATAACATCCACCTAGAAGATACAGTCACTGTGCTCTGGATAATACCCACCTAGAAGATACAGTCACTGTAATCTGGATAATATCCATCTAGAAGATACAATCACTGTGCTCTGGATAACATCCACCTAGAAGATACAGTCATTGTGCTCCGGATAGTTGTTTACCAGAAAGATGGAGCACTCTCTTGTTCTCCCTCAGATTGAATGACAGAGGAGCAGATGGCTTTGTCTGTAAGCCCCACTGCTGGTGAATCAGAAGATCACTCACTCACGCCTGCCTCCCTTCTTTTCCACGAAATGTGATTTGTTATGAACGGCTAACTAGAGGAAAAGACACCCGTGTAACCAGTTCACTTCTTCTCTGTGTACACTTCTAGTTTGCTGAGGTACTTGCCATATCCTCAGCATAAAGCACCACATGCAGGAAGGACAACACTGCCCATGGGGTGACAACTGAGAACGGAATTCCCTCCAGCAAGCAGTGCCAGGAAGCCCTATGTAAGTGGCTTTTACAAACAGATGATAAAGAAAAGAGGAGGTATGGGAACGGGAGTCCAGGGGAAACAGACCCAAAGACAGAAGGGCTGTTTACCTTCCCATAGATCCACTGTTTGAAAAATGTCTGTAGTCCTGACACCATAAACCTCGGCCGCTTTCAGGAACTGGGAGATTTGCTCCATTTGCTTAAAAGCCATCTTTGACTCTGAGATCTTGGGGATAGGTTCTTGTCCTGGTGGATATAAACTGTTTATCAGCTTGCACAGGACCTGAAGGGAACGCGGGGACAGAGAATCAGTGTTTGCCTTTGCAATAAATGTCACAAGTCAGAAGTGAATGGTGCATCTACACACACACACACACACACACACACACACACACACACGCACGCTCCCACATTAAACACGGAAGAAGACCCCAGGGAGCCCATTCTCGGGCTTGAGCTGACCACAGTCCTGCAACCGGAATCCGATTCTCTCATTGGAAATGATGCTGAGGGATGAGGACATGATCTCAGACTCTTAATGGAGGATGCGTTGGAGGCTGGTGGGGAAGTGGGAGGATTGTGATCTGCTTTCTGGGATCTGCCCTCTTCACTAACTCATCATATAAGAGTTTATGACGTGTAAAAGAACTGAGTTGGGTCTTCTCAAGGACTCTGAGAAGACGAAGCCAAGCAAGCCTTGGTCTACCCAACACATGGGTGGGATCGCAGTTATGTAACAGTAAATCACAAGCTGCCAGAAAAGACTGGCTTGCTCGACTGAGCTGAGCTGTCCTCCTGGAACCCAAACACACGGCATCTAGACAGAAAGGAACCCCACTATCAAAAAAGGACTCCCTTTCAGCTCCAAAGCCCCTGAGCCTCTTCAAGGGGCTCAGCATCCCCGGAGGATAAGAAGTTGATTAGCCTGACTCTTTCCTTTGTTTGACCGTGTAACCCCTGGGGGTAAGAAAAGCCCCAGAAAGGCTGATGCACCGAGAAGGCACAGGAGATCAAACGGCTGCACTTAGCTCTATTCTCTGTGGAAATATCCGAAGGGCTTCAATTTTGCTTACAGTTTAGCCGGAAGCTTGATGCTCAGATGGGTGGAGAATCCTCTAAACTAGCTAGGGAATTGTTCAGGGAGCCCTCATCTCACAGCCCGAGAGAAATAAAGGCATCCCCCGTCCTCCCGGTGAAACTCAGATCTTGGCAACAGAGGATTCCCCCCGGACCCTCACATTGAAAGAAAGAGCCCCAGGAGGGCTTCCTTCCACCGCTCCAGCAACCAATATCCCTGCCCGGCTTACCGTCCCGTCCATCAACCATTTCTGAAAATGGGCCCTGCCCGGGGGCGGGTGCTCTATATCCTCAGCACACTGCAGAATGATCCAGTCCACCAGCTTGTTCTCCAGGTCCGCATCATACTTCTGCTCGATCTTCTCCTGCACCTCTCGGCTTAAGCCATAGCTCGGGCCCCTGTTAGCCATCTCTGGAAGAGAAGAGAGGACACGCGCGGCATCCACACAATAGCAGCCACAGCAGCCCCCGGGTTTCCTGAGAACCCGGCTGGGATGTGGCAGGGAGGCCGAGCCCAGCAGCAGCAAAGCGGACAGAAAGCCGGGCGTGGTTTAAATCAAGGAGCCAATGAAGCCAATGGGGTTTCACCTACAAATGGGAAAGAAAAGCGCAGCCACGCGCCATGGACTCTAGAATAAAGCCCCGGCCGACCCAGGGGGGCTGAAACCCCCCTTTCATTCCTGCCTGTCAGGCGGACTGGATGATGTACACGGACTCACTCGCGAGCCTGAACCCCCAGGCAGTCGGGGGCTGGGTTGAGGGTGGGCGATGGTTGTTTGCTCCCCGTCTCAGCAGCACTTTGCGTGAGATTCCCAGGACAGGTAATTAACAGGCAGGAGAAAGGATGCCTCGACAATCGCCCGCTGATGGTGTGTGGAGTCTGGAAGCAAGGCGCTCTGATTTGATTTTCTCACGGCTGAGGCGGGTCAAATCAGGGCTGTTGCTAAGAGCCCTGCAAAGACAGCCCTCTCCTAGTCAGGCAAACCCGCCTGCCTCCCGCTGGGAGCCTCTTTCCCTGCACCACAATCCTTTCTCCTCCTCTGGGGATCCCAGCATTGTATCCAAGGCCCCACACAGCTGCCTGAGGGGACCTGCGTCTCTGGGAGGGTCCATTCTGCTAAGTGCCCATCTGCCAGGAATAGCCAGACCACTTTAACCTTGTACTGAAGTGACAGTTGTTACCGGACAGGATGGGGTGGGGGTGGGGAACACTGGAAGCTGCAATCATTTACTTTAGCTGTCAACCCAGTTTCATCCAGAAACTTCCAACCCGTGGAAAACCTCTGTCGTTTGGTTTGGCTCTATTCAAGAAATAAACCTTTTAAATGTTTCTTTAAACTGAAAATATATAGGGCAAATTTTGTGAGTCAACACAAGTCAGTGAGTGTTCT
Organism: Alexandromys fortis; assembly: GCF_014885135.2. Classification (NCBI taxonomy): domain Eukaryota; kingdom Metazoa; phylum Chordata; class Mammalia; order Rodentia; family Cricetidae; genus Alexandromys; species Alexandromys fortis. The sequence goes on from NW_026067944.1 coordinate 31,468,737, forward strand.
AAAAGTTCTGGAAAATCCCAGTCTTTGTCTGTTGTAGATAAGGATGGCGAAGGTGCCAGGGACCCGAATTTAAGAGTCACTTAACACTGGGGGAGGCAGACAAAACATGAGGAAAAATCATTTGGTTCAAGCTGGCCTGAACACGTCTTAAGAGCTAAAGAGCTTAGCAGTTTGCTCCCAAGTATAAGGTGTTCGAGGGTAAAGATGACTTCTCACTTTAGCCGTTTTGTATACGTCCCTGGGTACTTTGCTTGGTTTATACCTTCACTTAACAAATATTTATCAAGTGTTTAAGTCGTGCCAAAGATTGGACCTGAAACAAAAATAATTATGGTTTCACAATGTGCCAATAAATTGGCTCAAGACCATAGATTAAGCAGTTCTAACGAGGAGATGGTCATTGTCCCTGTGAGGATAGGTTAGAACCAAACACGAAGTTACTCTCAGACAACACATGGACCTAGAAACATCTTCTGCTAGTTGAGGCCTGTACTAATGAAAACATCCCTGCTTAGCAGATAAGTGACCACTTTGCTTGAGGAACTTCCTGGTGAGTTGCTGAGAGCCTGGAGAGAAAGAACTGGGAGGTGAGAAACAGACCAGCTTTTAGAACATTAGTTTAAGGAGAAAAAGCAAGCTAAGGAATGCAGGCTTTGATGCTTCCTAAAAGCTCAATTGAAGAAGTCCCAAAGACACAGAGCTAGCTGTCTTAGATATTTGGAGCTTGGGAGGAGAAGAAAATGCATGCTGCAAGAGATCCTTTGCAGAACCATGGAAGTCTCCAGTCCGCGTCATGGGTGACAGCAATAATGGAAGTTCCAACCTGGAACTCAGGGGCAGAAGCTCACAGAGAAAACGTGTCTTTTCTTCACTCCTAGATGCAATTCCAAAGAGAACAGTCTTCCTCATCCTCCTCCTGCTCCTCCTGCTGCTTCTCCTCTTCCTGCTCTTCCCCCTCTTCCCTCTACTCCTCCTCCCCCTGCTCCTCTTCCTCCTCTTCTTTTGAAACTTTTGGGCAGTTTCCTTTATATGATAACCAAATAGTTGGTATGATTTACATGAATGATTGAGCCCATAATTATAGAAAGGGTTCCATGCAAAGAGGAGGCCCAGCAGGATAAAAGTGTCCAGAATTCTGGTTAAGCCTTCAGAGAAAAACCGTTGATGCTGTGGGGGATGACAATGGAAATTTGTTCAACTTTGCATTTGCTTGAAGCCTATTAGCATTATAGTAATTTGCTTCAATAACCTAATTTTTTTAAAGACAGGTTCTCCAAGTGTAGCTCAGGCTAGCTTAGAATTTTGATCACATGTCAGTTCCCTGAACACTGGGATTACAGGCATGGAAGCATGAGGTCCAGCTTTAACAATTTTTAAAAAACGGCTTATGTATGTCTGTGAGATGCAAAAAAAAAAAATTAATGAAACATACTAAGTAGGTCTAGAACCAAAGCTAACCTTGTCAGCAAGAAATGCCAGCCAGATGGTGTGGTGTGTTTAGAGGAAGGGAATAGGGAGCTAGGGAAAATGACTTTAAGCACTGAATGATAAGTAGGTTATTTTTCAGATGAGTGCATAAGGCAGAAGAGCTGTGGGTTATTGCCGGTAAAGGCAACTTGTTTATAAAGGTGGAACAATGACGCTGCAGAGATTCCTCAGTGGTTAAGAGCACTGGCTGCCCTTCCAGAGAGCCCAAGTTCGATTCCTAGCACCCACATGGCAGTTAACAAGTGCCGGTAACACCAGTTCCCCTTTCTGGCCTCTGCAGGCATTGTGAGCATGCATTGCGTGCATGCATTGCACAGATATACATGCAGGCAAAACACTCATGCGCATAAAATAAATACTTAAAGTTAATATTTATTTTTAAAAGGGTGAAAAGTCTTAGCTTAAAATCATCAGTTAAATGGAATACACAGAAAATTGGGGCAGGAACGCCAGGCAGGCTCCAGGTAATAAAGTGGTATGCTTACAGGGAGCCAAGGTTAAGTTTTCAGGAACTTTGAAGGTCTGTTAGTAAACTCTTAAATTATTACTTGTCAGATTACATAAATAATTACATTACAAAGATTAAATATCAAAATGAATTGTTCTTTCTGTTAGCTACATTGCCCAATAATTATTGTTTTCTTGAGGATAATTGTGTTTATGTATCTACAGGTCATAAACACTATGTGATTGTCTGCTCCTGGACACTTCTTCTCAGCTTTGCTTCCAGAGATGTCAGAGAGACAATTTGAAAGCCGTCTTGCTGGAGATACATACATATGCCAGGGGTGATGGCAAGTGCCAGCAGTAAAAAAGCCGGTTGTTAAAGCACTTACCATCCTGCCATTGATTTGCCATGCAAAGGAGTTTGATCTTGTTCCAGAGAAAGAAAAGCACCAGATCTTAGCTGGGTAAAAGGAACGAGACTAACGCTATCTGCTCTTGCAGAGTTCATGCTGCTGCCATGAACCGCAGAAGGACGCACAGGCAGGGTAGCTTACAAAGGAGAGAGATGATAAAGTGTGATCCGGTTGCTTTGAGAGTCCTCTGATCCATGGAGTTCACTGGGCTGTTGTTTTATTGGTCTGGCGCTCAGGTAGAAATATGCTTGAGTCACCCGCTTGCAGGCAGTAGTTAAACCCATAAACCCGGTGATGCTGCTCAAGGAAGCAACATGAAAAGAGCACCAAGGGCAGAACTACAGGAAAATTAGCATGACAAGCTGGGCAAGGAGAGGGGAGGACTGGGGAACTCAGCGATGTTGGAGGATAAATGATGCCAAGTCCAATCTCATCCGTGATTTGAAAGAAAACGGCTGGTACACCTGCTGAGGATTTCAAGACAGTATATTCTATCTACAAGGTACAGACACACGACTCTTATGACAGAGAACCTAGGAACTAGCAACCGAGAAAAAGAGGGATGGGGCTGAGTCAAGGGCTTCCTAGAGAAACTGACAGGCCCCAGAGGCCTCAGACCTTGTGCACTGAAGACAGCTATGAATGAGAACCAAGTGAACTTCTTTAGTTAGGTGGAGAAAGTTAAGCTATCAGTATCTTCCTGAAAATTCAGTATAACAAAGATAAAATGAAAAATAATATATTCCCTCAAATGTACATTTAATTTAAAAACTTGCTTGCATTTTTTCTAGATATAGTCTTTATAACGTATTTTTTCATAAAGCAAGGAATTCAAGTACTGCCTTCTGGCATCCCCTGGCACTTGTATGCATGCGTTGCACATGAATTCATGCAGGTACGCACACATGAACAGGAAAACTACCTTTAGATCTCCAAAACAGATGGTTGGTCCTCCATTTCTAAAGATTCTGCATTCAAGATCCAACTAAAAATATAAAGAACAGCAACAAAAACAAAAACAAACAAAAACAGAAACAAAAAAATCAAGTCAAATCAGACCCCTGTCTGGAGCCTGGCATAGCAGTACAGTGAATGTCTGTAATCCCAGGATTAGAAGGTTGAAGCAGGACCACGAGTTTGAAGCCATCCTGAGGCAGGGAAGGGGAAGGGAAAGAAGAGGTATTATATCTTGAAAATGTACGTTTCCTTATTGTCCCTTAAGAGATACAGCCTAAGAATCATTTGTCTTGGCGCTGTGTTGGTCTAAGTACTCTAGAAATGAAGTGTTCTGGGTGATGCGCATGTGTTCTGGGTGATGCGCAGGCACTATGTAAACAGTTCTCTGTCCTCCCTGAGGGACTTAAGTCTTTTGCAATTTTGATAGCCTCAGCGGGAGCTGGAACTAATCTCTGAAATAGCAAAACATGGCTGTAGTTAATGCTCACTTACTCTTTTTCCTTCTAGAAAATGAGTTTATGCTTTTTCCTTCTCTTCTTTTGTTTTGAGACAGGGTTTCTCTGGGTAGTCCTGGCTGTCTTAGAATTCGCTCTGTAGATCAGGTTAGTCTTGAACTCAGAGACTCACCTGCTTCTGCCTCTCAAGTGGCATACATGTAAAGGACCACTCAGTGCTCTTTTTCAACTCTCCCGAATCCATTTGGCATCCTCACTCCAGGGACTGTCCTAGGAAGGGTAGCGCTTTTCCAGCTCTATCACCATCCTTACAAAATGCAGCCTTACTCAGGGCGCTTTCTTCCCCTGGCTTCTCACTGGCTGCTTAGAGACCTGCATACTGTATAGATTTGCATCAGGAATATTTCAAAGGCATACATCTTTGATTAGCATTCCTGTTCTTGATAATTTGCCATATCCATTCTCATTGTCCATGTTCAAATTGTTTAGTAGGTGCATGCCACTTAGAAAATCACACTGAAATTCAAGATAAGGCAGATGGAGCTGCTGTGTGTTCACACATTTCACATGCCATTGCATACACAGCACAGAGCAATTCAGAAAAAAGAATGGCCTGAGTATAAAACACACACACACATGGAGAGAGAGAGAGAGAGAGAGAGAGAGAGAGAGAGAGAGAGAGAGAGTCAATAATGGGCTACCACACACTGAACCCTATTAATTTTTTATTGAAAATATTTTTTTTTTCATACGGTATATTCTGATCACAGTTTCTCCTCCCCATCACTTCCTAGATCCACATCTAATTCCATACTCCCCTTCTCTCACTCTCTCTTTGGAAAACAGGCAAATTAAAAAAAATCCAGAATAATAAACAAAAATAAAAAAAAGCACAAGAAACACACATATCAAACACAGGCACACAAAATAAAGTTAGAAAAATACAAAATTGGAAACCACAATATACAATCAAAAGCCCAGCAAGATAAAAAATGCCAAACAAAATAATAGGAAACAATCTACAAAATTATCATTGAGATTGGCTTGTGTTGGCCATCTATGCTGGGCATGGGACCTATACTTAAGTGTGGTTTACATACCCGGTGAGATTACATTGGAGAAAATGGATTTTTCCTTTGCAATCAGTTATCAATTGAAGACAGCTTCCTGGTTGGGGATGAGAGCTCATGTCCACTTCTTCTTCCACCCACCCAGTGCTGAGACCCTGTGCATACTACCATGGTTTCTAAATTGTTTTATAAGTCAATCCTGCTGTGTCTACAAGACAGTCTCCTTGGTGAAATTTGTTCCATCTGACTCTTACAATCTTTCTACCTTCTCTTCCAAAATAATTGCCCAAGCTCTGAAGAGAGGGGTCTGATGAAGACACCCATTTTAGGACTGTGTTCTAAAATCTATTACTCTCTGTACATTGTGCAGTTGTGGGTCTCTTTAATAGCAACTCTCTACTGGAAGTGGAAGCTTCTCGGCTGATGGCTGAGCACTTACCAATGGGACTAGCAGAATGTCATTAGGAGTCATTTTGTTGCTATGTTCCTTTAGCAGAACAATAGCTTAATTTTCCCCTAGACACATGGCCTATGTAGTCTCAGGTTCTTGGTCACTTGAGCAGTGTTAGTCATGGCTTCTATCTCTTGGAATAGGCCTTACATCCAGTCAGAGTAGTTGGTTACTCCCATATTTGTGCCACTATTGTCCCGGTGTATCACGTTGGTAGATCTCTGTTGTAATTTACAGGGTTTGTAGCTGAGCTGATAGTTTACCTATTTTGGTAGTGTGCAACGCAGCCTCCAGTACCACAAACACGAGTCAATAGAGATGAAGGCTCCAGCTAGGAGCCAGTTCAACTTCTCCATGTTCAAAGAACTATGTAGGTGCTGGCCATAGTGGGAGTCCCTGAAACCCAAGTTCCCAGACAGCCAACAGCCAACTCATAAAGTATGTTTTTCAGGAGGATCTACCCACCAGCTCTACCACTTTCCTGCACAGGAATTTTAGCAACCTTTTCCAATGGCTATAAATACTCATTTCTTAAACTGTCCTTTGAACCAGGTTTACCATCTGCTGACTCACTCATTTATAAGTCTTTATATACTCACTTTACTAGTCATGTGTTCAACTTAATAACTTAGACATAATTCATGAAGACTACAGTCTAGCCAAAATTAGTAACTAAAAAAACCACAACTTAATATAAAGGCTAATATATATCAATATCAGTATCCCAGTGGCTATTAAGAAGCATGCTTTATACTAGCTTTTCTGTTGCTTTACTGACCACACTTCTGCCACTTCTAACTCAGGTAATCACACGGCTTTACACTTAACGCAGACTGGTAGAAAGTATTCTCGAAAACAGGACTAATACAAAAAGATCATTTTTTTTCACTTCAGTCTTAACAACCATTCTATAAAAATAAATGCATTAGGTGAATACCATTTAAATAGAAGGCATGTTTGCAGGAAAATGGGTAGAAATGAGGTTCTGTAAAGTGAAATACGTTAGGTATGGAAAGTGTGTTTTTTTCTCATACGTAGAATGTAGATTTAAATACAAATATGAGATGGCTGGAGAAAGTAGACTATGTACAGAGAAGGGTCTAAACGGGGAAGGGGAGCACAAAAGGGTAGTGGGAGAGGGAAAGAGAACTCTCTTATGTTGTCTCTCTCAAATATAGCATAGTATCCTCATTTTTTCCAACTATATTATGTTGTAGACATTTTAGAATCACTTAAAATTTATTGCAATAAACATCTTTGTTGTGGGAGAGAGGGCCTGCTTTTCGCCCCAGCCACCCAGATAGCTTACACCCAAAATAATCACACAGAAATTGTACTAATTAAATCACTGCCTGGCCCATTAGCTCTAACCTCTTATTGGCTAACTCTCACATCTTGATTCAACCCATTTCTAATAATCTGTATGTCACCAAGAGGTCGTGGCTTATCGGGAAAGATTCAGCATGTCTGACCTGGCATCTCCATGGCGGCTCACTCTCACTCTCTCCTTCCCAGCATTCAGTTCTGTCTACTCTGTCTACCTAAGGGCTGTCCCATCAAAGGGCCAAAGCAGTTTCTTTATTCAACCAATGAGAGCAACACATAGACAGAAAAACCTCCTACACCACATCTTCCTCTATTTTGTGAGTTGCATTTTAAAATCAGAGTTTTACAAACTTCCATATATAATGGTACCAAACAAAAACCAAAATATTCAAGCTTTATTGTAGTAGAAGGGAACACAAGTGCTGGCACCGCTAAAGTATGCATAAGAAAGGTAAATAACTCTTGAATAAAAAAATAGGTACTACTTTAATGGGAAAAATATCAACGATAAAAGGAAGGAAAAATTTTCCAAACAGCAGCTAATACTTTTGTCACAATTTGTGTAGCTGTGCAAAGACATCATTAAATAAATACTTATTGGGTATTTACAAAATAAAAGAGATAAACCCTAATGTATCTGGGTCTTTGATTTACTATCATTCTTTCAATCTTCTGGGTGCATTAGAGTGCATAGCAATCACAAGTGTGATTCTAGTGAACTACAGTTGACAGCTTGTCAATCAAGTCATCAATAGTGCAAACAAGCAGATGAATATCTGCTTTTTCCTTCATCCTGTGGTCACCGTCTTTCCGAAGGATGACATCTACATCTGGGCCGACAATTCGGTCAGCGACCTGCAGAGACGTGTGCCAAGGCATTATGTTGTCCTTCATGCCATGGAGCAAGCGCACAGGGCAGGTCACAGGAATGGGGCTATGTAACAAGCAGTGGTGTTCCGCTTCTTTAATGAAACTGTATGGAACGTGGTAAAATCCTTCTTCGTTGTATTTAGATGGTAAGGTCCACTCCCCTTTCACTTCTATTTCCTTTTGCGCCTAGGGGGAAAAATAGAAGCATGAATATAAATAACCCCAGTAGCAGACTTGAAGAGTCTGAGAAAGGCAGTCCTTAAGCGAAAGGACAGAGGCAACACAGGAGCAACAAGAGTGACCATCAAACATTGGGCACACACTTTTAATCTCAGCACCAGGCAGAGGCAGGTGGATCTGTCAGTTTGAGGCCAGTCTGTTCTACAATTTCAAGTTCTAGGCCAACCAGAGTAACATAGAGAGACCCCATCAAAACAAAACAAAAATTAATTACTACATGCAAGGCACATAATTACTCTACTTTTATAAAGGAAATAAGGCTTACGGTTAAAAGTCATAGTCAATGTCCAAAGACAGAACTGTTTGAGCTAGCAATCAACATTACAAGTTTTTTTTTAAAAGATTCAGTTATTTATTATGTATACAACATTCTGCTTCCATGTATGCCCGCACGCCAGAAGAAGGCGATAGATCTCATTATAGATGGTTGTGAGCCACCATGTGGTTGCTGAGAATTGAACTCAGGAACTCTGGAAGAGCAGCCAGCACTCTTAACCACTGAGCCATCTCTCCAGCCCCCCATATATGTTCTTATATTAAGGTCTACTTTACCCCAACTTGAAAGGGAAGCTGGAAGGGGAGAATAGTACAGCAATTTCTGGATATTGGTCCCAAGACAGTGATGTTTATACAAAGCAAATCTTAGAGTAATTGTTTTTGAAATTTCAAAACAATTACATAATTTAGGTTGAAAGAAAGTTTTAAAACTGCATAGCTTCTATCTGTCAACATTCTAGGGATGAGAATTTACTGGTTTTTGGATAACACATTAAGAAGCCTTAGAAATGCTCATGAAAGCTAAACAATAATACTTCTATAGAGTCTGATAAAATAAAACATTAACATATTATTTGAGCATTTTTATATTATTTGTGATCAATAATTTTTCTAATTAAAAATTGGAATTTTTGGGCTGGAGGAATGGCTCAGCAGTTAAAAATGCTTCCAGATCTTGTATAAGACCCAGCTAGGTTCTCAGAACCCACAATGGGCACCTCATGGTCTGTAACTCTAGCTCCAAGGGATCTGACATCCTCTTTAGGCCTTCATGGGCACCACGCTAACTGCACATACCTGCACACATATGCACTAGCACACACACAGTTAAAAATAAAATTTTTCAAAAATTGGAATTTTCTATGAAAAATAGAAAACACATAAAAGAACATTAAAAATCACTATAATCCCACCTTATGGCTATTTCATTATTATTCTGATTCATTTTCTTCCAATAGTTTTCCAAATGTTTTTAAAAGTTTATAACATGTAAAACATATTATCAATTATATATTTACATAGTTTTCTATGCTTTTTACTTATTTAGTACATGTATTTTTTTAAACTTCCAAAAAAGATTTTAAATGCTTACAAATTCCTATTTCCACAGTTTTGAAAAAAAAAATCAATAAAATTTTGTAAATCTTGTTAGTATCACAAATGCAAAACAAGCTTTTTTTTTTTTTTTTTTTGGGTTTTCGAGACAGGGTTTCTCCGTAGCTTTTTTGGTTCCTGTCCTGGAACTAGCTCTTGTAGACCAGGCTGGCCTCGAACTCACAGAGATCCGCCTGCCTCTGCCTCCCGAGTACTGGGATTAAAGGCGTGCGCCACCACCGCCTGGCTCAAAACAAGCTTTTAAAGCAAAAATGATAGGTATCTTTTGACGGAGGCCGCTTGTTCATTCTCAGCTGCCCAGTACATGAAACAATAGCTCAGAAACTATATTATTTGCATAATTTGGCTAATAGCTTAAGCGTATTTCTGGCTAACTCATATCGTAAATTAGCCCATTTCTGTTAATCTGTGTATCGCCACATTGCTGTGGCTTACCAGCAAGGTACTGGCATGTCTGTCTTCTGTGGCAGTGGCTACAAGGTGGCGTCCACTGACTCCACCTTCTTTCTCCCAGCATTCAGTTTAGTTTTCCCACCTAGCTCTATTCTGCTAAGTCACAGGCCAAAACAGCTTAATTCATTAACCAAGGAAAGCACAGAACAACTTCTCACACCAGTCATTCTCAAGCAACACTGTACTGCACTCCAGTAATGAAAACTTTGTTCTACCTATGCTAATTATGAACATACTCGATTAGTTAAGTTTCATTTTAAGCATCCCTGATCCCCACTTGTTATCTGGCCTCAAACTGAAGGTATATAGTTCATTTGAAGAACAAAGTTTTTTCCAACTAAACTTTAAAAAAGTTTGGCAATAAGTAAGATAGCATTACCCAGAGAATATAGTGATATTTTGTTTGTTTATAACAAATAAAGTTTGCCCGAAGATCAGAGAGCAGAGCTAAGCCACTAGAGCCAGTTAGTGGTGGCACACACCTTTAATCCCAAGACTCAGGGGACAGACAGATCTGTTAATTCAAGGCCACCCTGGGTTACACAAACCTGGTCTTGTCTAAAAGAGAAACAGAGCTCACACAAAGGTAATCCCAGCACTTGGAATCACATGTCTTTAATCCCAGAACTAGGGAAGTGAAGAGAGAAGTGAAACGGCTGGGTGGAGAGAGGACTATAAGGCAGGGGACAGGAGCTCAATGCAGTATAGGCAGTCTGAGGAGCAGTGCAGTCTGAGGTCAGTATCTCCCCTTTGGTCTGAGCATTGGTAGAAGTGAGAACTTTCTAGGGGCTGGCCGCTTTACTTCTCTGATCTTCAGCATTAACTCCTATATCTAATTCGGGACTTTTATTATTAATACCAATTAGAATTTGTGCTACAAGAGAAATCGTATAGGACAGCATGAGTTGTAATCTAAGAAGAAACTTTACCAAGGCAATATGGTTTTTAGCTGCTTAGATTCCAAATGCCTATGAACTTTGAGATCCTCTAAAACATGAAGAAGACAATGATCACAGACAGTTCTTTCTAGATAATAATGAGAAACTCTGCACATAATAGCCCTAAGCTTTGGGAAGTTGGCAAAGCTTCCCACTTTGGCTCTCTTGACACCTTAGGTCTAGTGATGAATGGGGAGGCAGTGTTCTCAGTGTCCCTGTACTTTGTGCTGTTCAGTTTTGCAACAGCTTGACAAAAGCTAATCATTTGGGAAGAGGGTCTGTCAACTGAGAAAATGTCTCCCTAATACTGGCCTACAGGCAAGTCTGTAGGGCCTTTTACTGATCAATAACTGATGATCAGCTCACTGTAGCTGGTGGCAAACCTAAGCAGAAGGTCCTGAATTGTTACGGAAGCATGATGAGTACACCAAGTGCAAGCAAGGAAGAAGCATGTCTCCGTGGCTTTTGCTTCAGTTCCTACATTCAAGTCCTGTCCTGAATTCCCCCAGTGACAGAGTGTGATCTGAGAGTTGTAAGATGAGATAAACCCTTTCTTTCCTCCCTAAGTTGCTTTTGGTCATGGAGTTTTATCTCGGCAATACTAACCCCACCTAAGACATCTTACAATTGATTTTTAATTTCTACCTTATCCACATGCTGAATAATTTAGTTAGATATATGTGCAAAGAGTGTGCATAGATCTTATAATTTACAATAAATCAAAAAAAACAAACAAATAAAGGTGTTTAAGGAACTCATTTTCAAGCTATAATATCCTTGAGAAAATTTCCTATCATGAAAAGCATTGTATTAGTGGGTCAAGAGGTGTTGTGGAATAATCTTTTTGTACACTATGAAGAAATGTTACTCTGATTTGTTTAACAAAAAGCTAAACGGCCAATAGCCAGGCAGGATTTCCGGGGCAGCAATAACTCTGAGAAGAAGGCAAAGTCACCTATGGAGGCAGAGGGAACAGACGTGCAAAAAAAGAGGTAAAAGCCACAAGTCATGTGGCAACACACAGATGAACAGGAATGAATAAATGAAGTTATAAGAACTAGTTAGAAACAAGCCCAAGCTATCTGCTGAGCTTTCATAATTAAAACGAAGTCTCCATGTCGTTTAATTGGGAGCTGGCTGGTCAGACAGAGAAAGACTGGCAACAAGAGCATGAAGCAATGGGTCAGTTTCAGATTCACAAAGAAGAAACTAGGAAAAACTTAAGCAATGAGAAAAAAAAAAAGAGTGAAAAAAATCCAGATATCAGAGACAAGTACAGGGAAGACCAACACTGTAGTTCAGCTCTGACAGAAACTATCAGGACTCTCATGAGGTTAAGTTTATATGCAAGGGTGTAGAACTTCAGGTGACATTCCTCAGGAACACTATCCATTGCTGGCTTACTTAAAAAAAAAAGCACTGTGTGTGTTGCTGATGTATATGCCTGCCTGCTGTATGTACCAGTACACATGCACATGAAGATCAGGAGAGGGGCAGGGGTGTCTTCTATCATTCTCCACTCTCAGTCCTTTTGCAGCTATGTCTAACCTCTGAACTTGATGCTCAAGTTCACTAGCAAGTCTTAGTGATCTTCCTCTTGGAACTGGGCCTGTAGATGTTTATGGGAACACCTGACTTGTTAATAGGGAATAGGATCTTTTTTATTTGTTAGGTAAATGGAATAAAGAAAATAAAGCTAAAAAAGAAAGTATGCAGCATGACTTCATGATGTGGCTCATGATTTGACAGAATGTTTACAAGGAGCCATGAGAAAAGACAAGAGACTGCACAAAAGAGCAGCAAAGACAGATGGTCACTATAGTAAGACAGACACAGCCAGTGCATAACCCCAGAGAAAAGGCAGAAGAATGTCAGAAGGCAGTCACTGGGGTTGCCAAACGGCTCATGACTTACCTCAACAGAAAGTGCACGGAACTGTGTCACCAGGCCATCTGCAGCAGTAGCTATACCGATAAGAGCTGCGACCTTTTCAGGCCGTGCGATTGCAGCATGCAGCATGAGCCATCCACCGAGGCTAGATCCGACCAGTATCTAAAAACAAATATGGACAGCTTTCAACAAGATTCTCATACTAGTCTATAAAGAGAATGGCTGAACAGAAATGTATGGACTTCGTATTTTACATATCCATGTGGATCCTAGACTTTTAATATGGAACACAAAGTAAAATTCAATTATAACTACTGAAACAGTTCTTTGATTTTCTTTTTTGTTTCTCCTGTGTAGTTCTTGCTGTGCTGGAACTTGCTTTGCAGACCAGTCTGGCCTCAAAATTAGAAATCTGCCTACCTCTGCCTCCCAATATACCTTTTGCAAAGCCATTATGTCTATAATATAGAACTATAAAAACAAACTTTGTTCAATGAAAAGTAAGGTGCTTATTGCTTACTAGAAAGTAAAATAGAACAATTTTAAATCAAATTTGTTTATCAAAATCGTAACTGACAAAATATTATCAGTTGATATGTTACCTGTGGCCCTTCAGCTACATCATCAAGTATAGAGAGGACATCCTTTCTCCACTTCCCCACTGTGCATTCTGCTAAGTTCCCATCTGAATTTCCAATTCCTGAGTAGTCAAACCTGGAAGAAGGGGAAATATATATTTATACCTAAATGTCTGTATTTGGACATTTGTCCATGCCTGCTTCTTTGATTTCTAAAGCAAAGTAGGACATTCTTCATTACTACAGTGACAAAACAACAGCAGAACATCACTCAAGATGCATTCTAGCAACCCCTACTGGTAACTTCCAAGTACCTCTCACGTCAATCATTTTCTTACCTATTCTACTGCTACCCTTAGTACGTTATTATCTCATCTGTCATTGCTGTATTTCATCCTCATAGCCTATGCCCACAGTAAGAATGATCCTTTTAAATGAAATATCAGCATACATGTTTTGTTTATTTAATAAAACTCAAAGCCCTTACCATACTTCCCTGACTACCACTCTGACCTCAGTTTCTAGAGCTCTCTTTCCCTTCCCATTGAATTCTCTCTGTCACTCCTGAAGTTAGAGGGGTGAGCCACTCACATTCCTGCACCATGGACTTTCAGCTCTGCTTGGCATACCTCTACCTCCAGATGTCCATCAGATATCCCTCAAATCACTCCCTCCCTCAGCTCAAACACGGGAGCTCATGAGAAGCTGCTCTCATCATTCCCACACTAGAACTGCTTCTTTCACAGCTCTACACGCTACTACTGTCTTCCTAGCAATTACTGCGTAGGACTAGAATCAACTTCATCATCAACTCTTCCTTCTAAATTTTCCTAGGGGTCCACGTTCAAAGGCTGTCTAATCTCTGAATTTTACCTTTTCTTCAATAAATTATGAAGTACTTTATCATGTCCCCAAGTTATCAAAATCTCCAGTCATTTGGGACAACTCCCAATTCCTGACTGAACCCCTTTATAACTATGAGCTTTTGCATGCTATTCCACTGCCTAGAAAACTCCCCACCAAACTTCTCGCCACTCTTTAAGTCACCTCTCTTCATTTGGAGAACTTTCCTCATTCAGTACCTGTGCTGGAGAGACAGACAGGTGGATCCCAGGAGCTCCCTGGCCAGTCAGTCTAGCCTACTTGACAAGCTTCAAACCAGTGAGAAACCTTGTCTCTGACAACAGGGTGAATGACTCCTGAAAAATAACAACCAAGGTTGTCTCCTGGCTTCCACATGCATGCACACATGCATGCATGGTCATGCTCACACATTTGGAAGGCTGCTTCACACTCACCACTATTACAATGCTACACACAAAAAAAAACTTACTAAAAATCTGTGGTGAAAGGGCTATAGTTCATAAATGCATATTTATATAGCATCCAATATGCAGAAAACTACACTATGCCTGGAACTGGCTATAGCTCAATCTGAAATGGAATTCAAGAACTAGTAAAACAGTGATTTCTATTTTTATGTATGTTTTGCTGTGTGTGTTTCCATGTGAGGGGGTGTACACAGCATATGCACACATCTGCAGGGGCCAGAGGCTGACATCCAGTCTCTTCCTTCATCACTCCTCCACCTTATACACTGAATCAGAGGCTCACTTTGCAGCTAGTCTGGCTAACCAGCTTGCTTAGGAGATTCCCTTCTCTGCCTTAGAAATGTACCAGGGATTCCTGGTGGGCGGCCTCACCCACCCTGCTCTTCCGTGGGCTGGATTCAAAGAGCCCACACTTGCGCAGAAAGCGCTTTATTCACTGAGCCATCTGCCCAGTCCTAAAATGCTCTTTTTTTTTTTTTTTTTTTTTTTTTTTTTTTTTTTTTTTTTTTTTTTTT
>NW_026067944.1:31484538-31560670 GCF_014885135.2 Alexandromys fortis
AATAAATAAATAAATAAATAAATAAATAAACCCTTTGTTTAAAAAAAAGTTTTATATGGAGCTGTATTTTCTAGAATTACTGAACAAATATTAATGAGATGTTTTTAAACATTTAAATGAATAGATTTTTAGGATGTGAGCACTAGGAAAAAAACTCAGAAATTATCTTTGGTCCAGCTTTCTCTTATTGGATAACAAACATGTGTCTACTGGGTGTTACTGATTTGTTTCATCAGTTACTGAAAGAATTCTGCCCTCAATCCTTATTTCTTCAATTCTATGTCAATGTTTTCCCCATTAAACTATATTCCCTTCTTAAAATTAAAATATCAAAAAATTTGATAAACCTAACAAATTTTGTTATGTGAATACATTTTTATTAAGATATCTGAGTGAAAAGGAAGAAACAACTATGAAATTAAGTTTTAACTAAACATAAACCTTGTTTATGCTCACATTCATTTAGATAATGTAAGTAAAAGAAAACAGAAATGTAAATTACACAATATTAATCTTACAATGTTATATTACTTTTAAAAATACTTTTTTGTGTGTGAGTTGTGCTACGGATTGAATTCAGGATTTTGTGCTAAACACGAGCTCTAACGCTGAGCTATATACTCTCAGTCCTAAATATCTATTTTAGAAAGTAATAAAACAGTGATCAAATAAATTCTATGTCTTTAGTAGAAAATCCATCAACACAAGCGATAACAAGAAACCCAATGAGCATATATGTTTTTGCCACACAGATTACTGTATGTTTAGAACTTAGTTGGTAGTTCCCTTATCTAGCCAGCATGGCACAAAAACCTTAAAGATCCTAAACAAGATGAAAGTCTGTATACTACTGAAATAAATTCATCTACTAAAATGCTGGCATTTACTTGAGTTGGCTCTATTATAACGCTAAATGGTAATATATTCTCTGATATGTATTGTTCCTACCTTATACAGGCGTGACCTAGAGATTTGCAAAACTCCTCAATTGCCAGTGCCTTTTTACCATTCATATCAGAAAGATAGCCCGGGATGAAGATAATTCCTGGGGTTTTGCCTTTTAGCTTCTTATAAGCCAGGCTTGGAAGGTCTGGTCGGTTAAGGAAAGAGAGTGATACCTTTTGTCTGAAAGCTAAACAAAGTACACAAAGCATGAATTATAGTTTGAAAATTAATTTTGGAAAATCACATTTTCAAATCTTAACTTTAACTCATTGCATTTGATAGAAAAATCAAAATAGGCTTCGAGCACGAGATACTTAGTTTTAAAGTTTCATCAAAATTTATTTTTTTTAGAGCAAGGACCAATCATACTTTTCCAAAGTACACAATGAGGCAGAAAGTTCAGTGAAACAAAAGACGGGCTCAACAAAAAAATAATCTTCATGTTGGCACCACGTGATTATTCTGGACAGTAGCATTTAACATTTAGATTTAAATACACCACTTAGCCTCTCCCTGAAGGGTTTTTTCTGTTTTGTTTTAACAATGTTTCAGGAATTTTACATTTTCTACTTTTGGTCATATAAGTGGGGGAAAAGAAGCGCATGTGTGTTCTGTCTTTCCCTTTCCTTTGCCTTTACAGAATTATTTCAAAGATGAACTGGCAAAACTGCAGGCACCCACAATGCCGAGATATGGGAAGCAGATGTAAAATACTCCTGAGTTGGGAAAGCACTTAGCAAGGAAGCAAGATGGCGGAAGCCCTGAGCAATTCTCCCCAGGAATGCCAGGAAACAGGGAAGAAGCCACCGCAACTTCCTACCAAATGGAGTTTCAAAAGGTTGTTCCTTTAAAGATAATACTGGATCAAGCAGCACTCTGGGAAAAATTCTTCTCATACAACTCTGTAATCGCTGTGTTTACTTTTGTTGGCTGTTTTTTCTGTAGGTGATACACAAAGGGTTATTTAAATATAACAGGAAAAATGTGAATCTTACAGGGCTACTCCAGTTCATTGTTTTAATTTCCCCAATAAAAAATCAACATTAAAAAAATCAAAGCCATATAAACACTTAAAAAAAATCATACTTTCTTCCTTCCAAAGGCAGGCTTGAATATTTCTGAATAGTCATTTTCCCAACCAATAAATCTTTTATTTTATTTTTAAAAGTTTTTTTTTAAAGTTACTTATTTAGTGTCATATACACATACTAAGCATATATGAGGAACTCAGGACATGGGCTCTCCCTCCACCTTGTAGGTCCAGGTGCCAGTCTTGGTGGCAAGTGCGTTTACTTGCAGAGCTATCCTTGTTAGCCCTCATTTAAAAACAAAACAAACAAACAAAAAAAAACCATTAAATGACTTGTGGTTGATCTCTCTCATGTGTACTGCTAAAATTTTTCCCATTTTCAATTTGTCCAGTTTGTGTTTTGTCAGTTATTAGAGAGGCTAGAGTGACAGTAAGCACTCACGAGTCACAGGCAGGATGTGATGGCCAAGAGCTCCAGGTCACCCTTTCCTGCACAGTGAGATTATTATCACACTGCACACAGAGATTCTACAGTGAAACCGTGTGTCACAAACACCAGCAAACCACACACACTCCCCAAGCACACAAGAACCAATGAAAAGCTTTAAGCTATCGCCTTTACCTGTCAGCCAGGTTCAAAGGTTCAGAGCATGGGAAAATGAGCTGAGTTAAAACCTGGTGAAAAACAGAGCTACTGGGGATAGGTCTGTGTTGGTCAACAGTCTGTATCAGCAGCAATGTTCACTTCCCATTTCCTTAACTAAACACTCAAATAATCCTTTTATCTCCTTCCACACATTATTTCCGAACACATGAACTGCATCCTAGGCAGTGACCACTGAATTTATGTTTGTGAGCAAACAACGCAACATTCAATCTATAAGCCATCTTTATAAATATAATATGGATCAGCTGAAAGCCTGCCGTGTATATATGGTCAACAAACCCTGCTGAAGAGATAACGAAAGTTTACTCTTGCTAACGAACTGGCATACCATAGTTTACAGACATTACATAATACTTACTTTGTTTTTGGTGTGCGGTGAAAGTTAAAACTGGTTACATACGTTAAAATCATGTTACTTTATATAATGACATTACTATTCCAAATACTATGCATCTGTCGACAGCTGTGTGGCAAGGAAGGAGCGAAAAAGCACACCATGATATCATTCAAGGATAACAATATGTATATATGTGTTTATATTATATATTGCTCATATATAAAACATATTAAATATAATATATTAATATATAAATCATATATTGTGTGTATGTAATATTAATCCAAATTTTGGTTTCCATTGTAAAGCAATTACAGTTCTCTTGAGAAGAAAAATCAGATATTAGGTCCAAAGATGGCATCTACACATACAAAGAACATGCCTCATTCTGTATGTTTCCTCAAGTCAACCATGGGCAGGGCTAAGCATTTAACAAAACAACGGTATGGAAAGCTCTAGAGGCAGGTAATAACCAAATACATCACATGCATATCTCAATTTATTCTTTTCTGGTCTTGGCGTTTGATTCAGAGAACTCAAACGCTCCTTAAATCGCTGTGTAAATCGCACTCTAGGACCTCCAAGAACGGCCCTGGGCCCCAGCAGAAAGCCGCCTCTGCCAGCCCTCCCCAGAAGTGCTCAGGGTGCCCAGAGAGCCACACAGAAGTTTTGAATGCAGCGCCAAGCCCCTCTCCGGCGGGTGGGCACCGGACCAATGCCGGGCGAGCCCGAGCCACGCCTTCCTTCCCGTACACTAACCTGGTAGCCACCATGCCCGTGGGGGCTTTCGAGCTAGCGAAGCGAACGGGCCTCGGGGACGGCCGAAGGACACTGCCGCCCACACCCACCTCCGACAGGGTACCCAGGCCGCCATCTTCCCAGCCGCCCCTGCGCCCGCCACAGGCCCGCGCGGGTCGCGGGGACCCGAGGTCACACACGCGCAGTCCGCAGGAAGTGTGTGTGTGTGTGTGGGGGGGGGGGGGGTTACGCTGCGTCGCGCGGGATTTGCGTCTGGAGCGGAGCCGCGGGCGCACGGGGGTGTCTGCCGGGCCACCTTCTCTTGGTCTATTTATCTCCCCAAAGGGCGTCTGGCTTGTGACATTGGGGCGGCCTTGGCCGGCTTTCTTCACAGTGAGCTGCGGGGAAATCTCGGCGAGGAGCCAGGGCCGAATTGATCGTTCATAGAAGGGAAATCACGTTATCATCCCGAGGACCCAAAGACCCGTGACAAGAATTGCTAGGCTTCTTGCATTACCAGTCCCCAAAGGCTGCGTTTCAGCCTGCGCGGGCAAGGTTTCCAAGAGGCGACCTTAATCTGAAATTCACATCATTGGAGTAGCATTGGGCCTTCATTGCTCTCCCCCAAACAAACATTTACTCAGCAGATTGCCAAGCAAAGATACTGGAGACACAGGGCTGCTAGGTGAGTGAGTGGCAACTAGCCTTTTGTCGGACAATCCGGTCATGTTTGTTACAACGCGCATAATTCCGGGTACTCTTTGAACTACCACCCAGCGCTTCTGACTGACCTAAATAAAAAGAACACGGGTTCCTAAGGTCGTGTTTACCTTAGACAGCACCATTTTATTTTATTTTTAAGATGAAAAACAAGGCAGGGAGCAATCAATGGCTGTAATTGAACAAACTGTTATACTAGGATCTCTGGAATCTGACATCCTTCAAAATAATATGGGAGGGGTCAAGTATCACTGTATATGCCTTATCTTGTGTATTCTGGTTGAAATTATTGTCCCTAGTGCAATACTTCAGGTAAAACCATGTCACTGTTTGTCCTGGTTAGTTTTTGTCAGCTTCGAGCATCTAGGAAGAAGGAACCTTAACTGACAAATGCCCATGTCCATCAGATTGGCCTGTACTCAGTCTGTCCGGCCCTTTCTTAATTGCTGACTGATGTAAGAGGGCCTAGCCCACTGTGGGCGGTACGCCCCCTGGTGGTGTGTCCGTGCTGTTTTAAGAAAGACAGCTGAATGTGAGACTAGGAGCAAAGTGGTAAGCAATATTCCTCCTTGGTCGCTGCTTCAAGCCTCTGCCATGATTCCCTGCCTTGGCTTTCCTCAGTGCCCTGTAAGCTAAATAAACTCTTTTCTCCTTTAAGTTGGCTTTGGTCATGCCATTTGTCACAACGACAGAAACAAACTTGGACTCTATCCCTTTAGAGATCTGGGAGCAGTTATTGGTACCAGAGTTAAAGCCAGGCATGTCTTTGGAGTCTTGAGAACATGATCTGTTAGAACACACGGGAGAAGCTTAATAAAGAAAGACAAAATAGATCTTTTTTTAAAAAATCATTTTGGTTTTGCTTCACTTACCTATGCCCCATTCCTACATTATCTGATTAAAGTCATCTTTGCCTGGAAACATGAGAAGACATTGAGGAACAGAGCATAGCTGTATGTTTCCCTTTTGAGGTTATAGGGACTCCTCACCACTGCGAACAGCACTGAAACATCAAGAGAGCTCATTGTTGCATGAAGTAGCCAGGTGCCCACCAGGATATGCTAAAATGAGACTCCCACAAATCCCACGGTATCGGAATGAAAGCTCTTCTGCTTCCTCCTGACAGACAGCTCGGTGTCAACAAAACTGTTTGCAGGTCAGTGTCTCTCAAGTCATTCGTATGATCCATGGCCAGGGTCGAAATGGGAGTTTTCACAGACCCACTTTGCCAGTTCGTATATAGGACCAGGATGGATAGAGATGCCAAAGAACTGAGTCAGAAAGGTAATTTTATCCAATGAATTCTACCTCATTTGTGTATCTTTTTTTTTTTCATTTGTGTATCTTAACAGCACAAACTTATCCTTGATATTGTTAGCCCATCCCTTTTTGCACTCTATTTTTGAGTGTCTCCTTGTACTTTATATGTAGCAGAATTTGAAAAATCTTGTGATTTACCCTAACGAAGGAAGTATCGTATATACACATAAAAGGGGGAACCCATGGATTCCCTTCTCAATCCACTCTTACCAGCAAAACAAATCAGAAACCTAAGTGGTTTCATGGCACTGTCAAAAGAGTTTCCCTGACAGTAGTGAGCTTGAAGCCAAACAGTTGTGAAGGTTTTTCTTGGTCATTGTTTCTTTCATCAGCATACAAAAGTAAAAGGACATTTTTTTTTTTGAAGGCAGCTTCTCTGTCTGACACCCAGAAGAGGTCCCCACCTGAGGAGGAAAAGCCTCAGACTTTTCCTTCATGTTTGCATTGCACCTTTTAGGGAAGCAATAGCTAATCAATACAAACGGATGAGCGTGACATGTAAGATGTTCAGCGTTTACCTCATTTTGTCAGTGATAGGAATGTAAGCAATGTCAGCGCACATCTACCGTTATGTAGATTCTACTGCTAGCTTTTGCTGATTAGTTCATCCTCTGCTATGTTACAGATAGGTTAGGGGAGAGAGAGAGAGAGAGAGAGAGAGAGAGAGAGAGAGAGAGAGAGAGAGAGAGATTACTTTCAAATGTGAAATCAGGTCAACACTTTAATCCAAACTCAATACATTTAGCACACATATCTAAAAGGTTCAGACATACAAACTGATTAGAATACCCTTACCGCCTATGGGGGAAAGTACAGTACAGAAAAGCTGTGTCTTTACATCAGCCAACCAGATCTTAGCAACTGCATTTTAATGTTTTTAGATCACAAGAGTTGAAGGGGACTGCTGCAGAAATCCCAGCTGAAAATATACCTCCTACAGTCATGATATTCCTCCCTCATTATTCAAGTAAAACCTGGCATCATCCAGTTGCAAAATCTTGTTAATGGTAACATGTATACAGGTATAAAAGTACACTGTAAGTTTAAAAAAAAAAATTGTACCCAGTCAGGCCTGACAAAGTTTTGTGGACATTTCTAATCATTTCACGTGTACAAGTAAGTTAATGGCATTATTTTCTACTTCTGTCCATTCGGCATGTATTCGGAAAGAGTTCATTCATACTTACAAACGCAAAACACAACAACTAAAATAAATGGCACTTGGAGAACGATTATAAAAGAGACTTGCCCGAAGTCACTTCATTAAAATAAAAAAAAAATAGCTCTAGAAACAAGGCTATCTGTAGAGATAGAACTAAAAAGATATAGCATAGAGAACATTACTTTGCATTTTGGTTGTCTTCAAAATAAAGATATTTGCATGGTTCTGTTTTTCAGCGAACCAGAGACGGCTTCATAGTTATGCCTTGTCAGGGTGCAGTTAACAGCTCTGCCCCATGAGCAAGAGGAAGGGGGCAGTCTAAAGGAAAGTGGCTGCTGGTTGCTTTTATTCTCAGCACCAGGAATGAACAAGTCTTCAACAGAACAGGCTTCCCCCACTAAGCATTCTCCTTAATTACAACTGCCAGATATTGCAGGTTTCTGTTTTCTAAGATGGCCTTTTCTAAAAACAAGGAGCTTTTTTTTCCCTTTTTAAAAAGTTTTTTTAAGAACCTGGTTTACTATAAGTGCGCAGTAGCTTCTGTGGTGGGAGGCACTCCAGAACTGACATCACAATACCATTTTAAAGAGTATTGAGAGAGTAACACTGATGTTAAACAGGAGGCAAGCCGTGTCTTTGGTTTGGGGGGCAGTATTTAAAAATTAAGGCAAAATGTCTAAAATATGTTGCCTTCTAAATTATTATTTGCTAATTTTTTTAAAAAATGCTACTTCCTACAAAGAAGGCAGCTGATTACCAATGCTAATGATTTGGGTGCTAAAATAGTATATTTCTAAGTACATATTTACAGACATCGTGTAAACCGTTCAGTGTATTTAACCAACATCAACTGATAAAAAGAGTGTATGAGAAATTCGCATCTAAGTGATGCTCTTATGAAAATAGTGTTTTGGTTTTGGTTTGTCAAGGGAGCTGCAGTTCTGTCACTATGAGCCCTGCTTTCTTTTGTACAAAAGGCTTCCCAGTATGAAGAGTTCTGAGTGCACGCAGCTAAAGGGACGTCTGTTGGGCCTTGCCATCTGAGACGGGATATGGCTTCATTCTTGCGAGAGACTACTGCGGTCTGCCCTAAAGTGGGCCATTGCCGGAGTTCATTACAACAGGAAGTGCGTGTATCCTTCTGCTCCAGTCACTATGACATCCATCCAGATCCGCATGGCCTCCGGGGAAGGAGCCACCATGTAATAGATTCTGTCATGCGTCTTCACGCTAAAGGTGAGTAGTGGGTTCGGACTCTGCAATTAAAACAAGAACAGAATGTCAAAGAGACATTTGGAAAGTTGAGCATCAGCAACGGCATGTGAACGTTCTTATGCTTTCAAAGCTGCCCTTGACAGAAACTTATAAAGGTATTGTATGCTACACTACAACTTTCCCCTCCGGAGGCCCCTTGCACCTTCCTCAGGATGGGCCATCTGTCTGGCTTTTCTATAAGAACTCTCATGCAGAGCTCACAGATTCACTAACTAGTTGGTAAAGCATGGTGTCTAGCTGATGGGAGAATAATAAGGGTTATTCCTGACCTTTAAAAGGTCCTGATACGTTATGATTTGCCTTCATATATATTATATATAGAATAGTTCCCTCCAAAAATGCTTGCATAGCAGCTTATGAGTGTCTCCCAGACCGTTACATCCAGCACTTTCCTTATGTCCTCGTGACTTTATCCCTAAACATCAACCATTTACCCAGTGTATTTTCAATTTTAACTTGCAGCAGTGCTCTGAACATTTTGTCCATCATGTGAGACCACAACCTCTAAATCATTTAAAATCCCCAAATAACCTACCTCGATTACATATTCAAATTACAGAAATTATCAAGTATTAGTTGCAGATGCTCATAACACCACCTACTCAGGAGGCTGGCTGAAGTAGGGGCATTGCAAGTTCAAAGCAAGTCCAGGCAACAGAGTGAGACTATGGGGGCCCACAGATGTGAGCCTATTCCTCTTTGACTAAAGTCACAGAGTCTGAACTTATTCTTGCTCTCTCAAAGTTGTTGACAACAGGTATGGCTACAAACGATTTCCTAACCCAGTGTGTGGTTAACTAGTATTTTGAGTATAGAGGTGGATCCACTCCACCTTGCTGTTCCTGCTCCTTCAGAGGAGATTGGCAGAAGGTTCCAGGGACTGGCTGCCTGCAGGAAGGATACTTGGTCTATTGCTTATATCATGTTATGGGAGTCTGTTGCCTCCTCTTCCTATTTTAGAGTGGAGTATATAAGCGTGTGGAAAACAAACGTGGGCAGGTTCAGTATTCACTGACTTTCCCTTCCAGTGCTGTTCTGTGTTTCTGTCTCTTATTTCTCTCATATCTCTGTTCCTTTTGCTTAATGATTCTAATCCTCTTGCTCTACCCTGGAATGTGCAAATTTTGTGGAGGCTGAACCCCAACAGATGTCACCCCAATGTGTGGCTTATGACAGTGAGACCCTGTCTCAAAAACAGAACATGAAAAGGGGCTGAGGATAAAGCAGTTGCCTGGAGTACAAAGGGCTCAGGGGAAAAAGTTGCAGAAACTGAGGAAATTGATACTTACCTTATTAGCATTCTTGAGGTGATCATAATACACTTCTTCGATGGCTTGAAAGTATATCACTCCCTTTAATTTAGCCTCATGCTTGTCTGCAAAGATATATGAGTGTGAAGTACTTTAGTGCCACCGATGAACAGGAAAAACATCAGGCTCGTGATTAATTATCCTCATTAAAATATTTATCTAACAATAAATTATCTTAGATTAATTCAGATAACCTAGGTGAGCCCACCAGGCTCCAGTGGACAGCCCCAAACATCTGTGTGAATAGATGGCTCTGGTTAAACTCAGTGTGTCACAAAATAAAAAGCCATGAATGTGGGAAGGAGATCAGTAGAGAACAAGACAGGGTGAATAAAGGAGTGACTGATAGCAATTCATCTTACACATGTGTGAAACTGTCCAAGAATAGGGTTAATGTTTTCTTTATTTTAAATGCATTTGGCCATTGATTTATTTGTTTAATTATTTTGAGGTAGTGTCTCTCTACATAGCTAAGGCTGCCCTAGAACTCACTATGTAGACTAGGCTAGCCTCAAGCTTACAGGCCTGCCTCTCTCTCCCTGCTGAGCACTGAGATTAAAGAACAAAACAAAATAGCCACTGAAACAACCAACCAGTCAATCACCACCTCTCTGTGTCCTATTAAATGACCATCTTCTGAGGGTGTAGGTATGAGGAGAAGGGAAGCGGCTGCCAGCAGTTGTTGGGAGAAACATGGGAGAGACCACTCCCATTAGAGAGCAACCAGGAAAACAACCCAGCTAAAGATGCACAGACCCTCTTCTCGAGTTTTACTTTGAAACTTTATTTATTTATTTAAGCAATGAAGTCACAAGCAGCGGCTGCTCTGGGTCTGTGTTGACTGACACAGGAGTCCTGCTTGAGTCTGAACAAGAGACATATGAATGACTGGCTAGCCACACAGCGGGTCACCTTAGCTGTTGAAACAATGGCAGTACCTGCACACAATCACAAGGAAAAAATCTTCCATGCTGTGACATGAGCAGTCTGGATAACTCTGGACTCAAACTGTGTAAAAGCAGTTAGGAAAGTAACTCAGACTTAGCTTTCTCTAACAGTCCATGGCCATAAGCTTTAGCATAGTAAGAAAATCAAATTGTATGTGTGCATGTGTGCATAGGTGTGTTGTGTATATGTGTACACAATGTATAGAATCTATTTTAGGTTTACCAGTGGGAGACCGGAACACATGGCAAGAAAGAGACTTTTCATATGCAGGCTTCATTGAATGTTAGTATTTTTACTGAGTAAACGCCTCCTTTTCTCCACTAATAATACAGAGCTGGCTCATAAACACCGGCCCAGACCACATTTAACCCAGTCTTCCCTAACATAACTGACCAGGGGCCATAGTTGCGTATGTTTGCTTTGGCTCTTCATTGGAAAATATTGTTTTAATTAATACCATGCTCGGTGGATTCCAGCCAGAGTCAGTTGAGAGAGAAGGTCAGCGCAGCTTTCAAACATTTCTTGGAAAAGATCCTACAGTTAATTCGAGGGAATACAGTAACACCTTGTTTGCTCCTAACACATGTAAGATTAAAATCTGGAGACAAAAGTAAAATGCCAGTGTTTCCAGTAGGCAGAAAACTGGGGAATGACGTTTTGTTTTCAGGCCATCTCGTCAGGGAGAATGCACTCTGAAAAAACATGAACTTCTCACTCCACTGTGAACTGAGGGATCAGCATGGATGTGGGTGAGATACTTCAATTCACTATCTCCCTCAACAGCTTACAGACCTCTTCCTAGGCCTGTGTTCTCTAGAGGCTTTCTGGAAGAGCTGAGTACAAAGGGCAAGGTCATGCATGACAGAGTCCCAGTGTTCTTTAAAGGTTTTCAGCACTCGTGTTTGCCTGTAGTGAGGCCATTTACCTTGATGAGAAGCCAAGGGGGTGTGGCTTTCGTAGGGTCAAGGCTAGCCTGAGCTGCATCTTTGGGGGTGGTTAGAGATGGATCTTTGCCTATGCTTGAGGGTGTTTGGAAAAGGGATGGGGGCTGGGCCATGTAGAGCACACACAGCTAATGATTGACAGCAGTGAACAGGGCCAAGGCAGCATCGACCCAAGGCTGTTCCACTGCTCAGTCACTTCCGATGTGAATGCAAAAGAGCTGGAGGAATCTATTCCTTTTCAGTTTGGGTACTAGGGCTTTGAATATGCCAGAAACTTGCTACTTAAAATAAAACAGAAAAATCAACTATCCAGAGTTTCAATAGAAACAGGTCTTGCATGGGTTAGAGAGAGGGAGGTTAGTAGGGTCCCTGAACCACACACCTGACTGATGTACACAAAACTGGAAACAGGCTCACAGACCAGAAAAACATGGGGTAATGAAAATGCTATCTCTTCGAAGGCCTTTGAATCTTGTCTGTTGGAACATTCCGAGTGAGGCTGTCTATAAATACTAGCTTGCCACACAACCATGCCTATGTGTTGATGGATGCTACATTGGATTTCTTATGAAGCAGGTATCTTTCCTATTTGCACTGAGGTTGCTACTGCCGGCCTTTATGAAACTCTGGATAAAAAGCAGGCTCCTATGAGGGCCAGGCCATTAGCTCTAACCAGCAACTTCAGAGTTAACTGGAGCCCCTCACTGAAAGGTGTGGGTCTCAGGCTGCTTCTTCAACGCAGGCCTGGGACTCCTTGGGCAATATTTCCTTTTATCCACTGGTTCTGGCTTCTCATCCCATGCCCAGTGCAAATTGTGATTCTGACTATGCTCTCCTAACCAGTGACCTCGAAATATGGGAACCGGGGTGGTACACCACCCCTTCTTAGCAGCTGAAGAGACTTAGACTATGCTAATGTCTGTAACGGGCATGTTTCGCATTCAGTGCACGAGTAAATTAGATGCTACCTCGTTTATTTTGTTGCTTGTACATAGGGTTTCTCGCTATGTAGCCCAGGCTGGCTTCAGACTCACCATTCTGTTTTTATCCGTTGAATGATGAGACTGCAGTTATGTACGACTGTGCCTCACCACAGACTCTTTTTAACCAGTTATGTTTTCATAAGATTCGGTAGAGTATGCTTCCCATGGTTAAGCATGTAAGACTCTCAAACTGCTTTCCACACTTAATGAATGCGTTCTTATTTCCTAGTTTGCTGATGAGCTCTACTCTCTATACTTGAGAGGTCCGAGTACCTTACAAAGCACAGCTCAACGACTGGCAACGAGGGCTGCTTGGCTCTGTGTAATCTAAATAGGACATATGGCGAAAAGTAAATACATACTAATGGGGTATTTTCTCTGGCCTCGTGGTTTACAGGGCAATAATTTAATGTAAATATACATTCCATTTAATATGTATTTGGGCTGTTATTTCATATATAGAATAGATTGATTCACATTTTTAAAGTCACATGATTTCTATTTGTAAAAAATGAAATTCATAACATATTTAACTGTATAAATATGGATACAAAATATATGTATGCCTACCAAGCTATCATTGCCATTAATTATTCTATATATCAGCCTTCCTTCCTTCCTTCCTTCCTTCCTTCCTTCCTTCCTTCCTTCCTTCCTTTCTTTCTTTCTTTCTTTCCTCTCTCTTTTTATGTTTCTTTTCTTTTTGAGACAGGGTCTCACCACATTGCCTAGGTTAGTCTCACATTCATGGGTTCAAATGGATCCTACTGTCTCAGCCTCGAAAATTTTCTGGTTCAGATGATGAATTTCTATTTCCTTTTATTTTTAGTAGATTTGAATGCATTGCTTCAATTTGTTTTATCACTCACCTGCATAATAAGAAAATGTCCGCTTATTCCGGTCAAAAACAAACCAGCGTTTCTTCCACGTTTTAATTTTTCCACCCATTTTGATGAGGTATCCTCGGCAGGTCTTCTCTGTGATTGACACATGAAAACAGGTGTCAATATTGTGGCCCGCTGTCTCCACATGACTCCGCAAATCGAAGTCTTCCTTCCGGACAGGCAGATAGCGAGTCAGAGGACGAGCCTGGAAAAGAGCAAAACCCGTTTCTGCTACAGAGAACTGTTTCATTTCAGATCACGTGTTAGATGTGAGAAGGACAGGTAGAGCCAAAGCCTTAAGATGCCAAGTAATTCACAAGGACCCAAGGTAAACAAAGCACTTGTCACTGCAGCCTAAGCAGCAGACATTTAATCAGGGTACTCCATTAGAGAAGGGGTGCCTGAAAGCAGGCCTGTTGATTCTATTCCTTGAGAGGGGCAGAAGAGAGGATGAAAAGACCTCACCAGTGGAACATCAGAGAAGTCAGCCCGGAGGCCGTGTAGGGAGTGAGCCGTGCTGCCATCCAGCTGCTCCTTCCCTCACCACAACACAATGCAGTTCTAAGGTCATCCACACACGGTCTGATCGAACAGACACTGTATGGGAGCCATGACCCCCAGAAGATCCCACGGAGTTAAGGTATATTCTTTGAAAAGAGATGTTAAAATAAACTGAGGGTAGAATCGATCCTGGAGCTAAGTGGGAAGCTGTATGGGAGCAGAGGCCCCAGGGAACGTACACAGATGTCTTGTCTTCCTAATGATGAGGGCCGAGGTTCACATCATCCAGGAAGCACAGATCACCATGGATGCTGCTTCCTAATGTTCTCTCCTCTCTCTCTCCTCTCTCTCTCTCTCTCTCTCTCTCTCTCTCTCTCTCTCTCTCTCTCTCAAATTCTGCTAAATAATTCCATGCTTTTGCCCTGGGGAAATGATCTAATCGTATAGTTGGAGGAAAAGCTTATAATCAAGTTTAAAATAGAATTCTGCCCTTTGGTTTGACTTCAGAATTCCAGGCATGGGTGACCTTCTCTGTCTTTGTGATGACCATCAGAGTTTAGCAGAGGTCAGAGTATGGTCCAATGAAAGGATCCATTTCAGTTTCCACTTTTCCTCAGTGTTTTACCTTCCCTGTAAGGCAGCTGCCACAGGCTTGCCAAAGTCCCAGTCCACATAAAATTTTAAAGACAGCAGCCAGGCGCTGTAGGACCAAATGGGCAGCATCCGGAGTTGATGAGGGAAATAATGCCTTTGAGTCTACTGGAGGAATGACCAACTTTGATGAAACGAATGTGAGCTTTACAGGCTGCAGTATTTTTTTCTTTATCCTCAGGAAATATATATATAATGAAGCGGCTAGAGTGAAAAGAGCAGGGATTTAAATCTGCACTGACCCAGAAAGAGAGCTAAACCAAATGGATATTTTTCCTAAATTTGGCTGTTTGTTAACTGAAGGAGCAGTATTATAGATTGGTGTAGGAAAGAGGACATATGTAGTTAGAGAAAAAAGTGGGGGGGATACTACTACCACACTAGGAAATTGACCTGGTACAATTTAAGTTTATCCTGTTTTGGAAAGTTTGCTTCTAGAGATTGCCTGATAGAATCTTTCCTCCATCACAGTTTGTAGTTTGCATGATAATATACATATATATGTGTATATATGTATACATAGTAGTATAAGCTATGTACAAACATATATGTATATATATTCCAAGCTATCACCTATTTATACATATATATGTTTTTTTAACATTTTTAATTTGATTTTTTAACCTTTAATTTTGTGTGTGTGTAAATATACACTTGAGTACTGTTCCAGAAGAGTCCATTGGGTATTGGGCCCCGTGGAGCTGAAGTTATAGGAACAGGCAGTTTGTGAGCTGTCGAACATGAGCGCTGGCTGAGAGCAGAACTCCAGTACTCTGGAAGATAAAGAAGTCCTCTTAACTGCCGGGACATCTCTCTGGTCCCCTGTGTGTGTTTTAAAAAACTACTCCAATAGCAATATTCAAAGCAGTACAAAACATATTCTCCTTTGAAATGCACCCAGAGAATAGATGGAAGTCTCTCTCTCTCTCTGAACAAGAGAATAAAACATGTGAGTCACATGTGAGTAGAGAAAAGTGTCAGTTGCTTGGCAGTTCTCTAAAAGTTCTAAAATGAACACAGCCTGCATACTAACCCACGTACACCTTAAGCACTAGGTATTCAGACAAAATGAATGTCTTCTACAAAATGACCACCAGGGGGCAACCTGCACGTATATATCCACATTGACTGACCAACCTGTGCCCTTTGTTTTTCTCTTATTTTCACTTCTTTTTCTATTAACTTCTGCCTCTGGCTGGTTTCTTCTTGCAGTCGTTTTTCCAGGATTTCCCGGCGTCGTTTTTCTTCTTCCAGCGCTCGTTTTTTGGCTTCCATTTCCCGTTCCTAATTATCATATATAGAATTACTTGCAGAAATGACACCTACACTTGAAGGGACCAGCTAATAAATACTCAAACTCCAATTATCATTAGACAGTTTTCATGTTGTATCCTAGTTTCTTAAAGTATATAGCCTGGACTAACATAAATCACGATCACCTTCTGCATAGCTCCCAAAGTCACCTATGCCAACAATTAAATACTAGTCTTCAGTGAAAATTGGGCTTGTAAGTACAGGCAGGCATTTTGTTCTTCCTTGCAAACTGTCATGC
This sequence comes from Alexandromys fortis, assembly GCF_014885135.2. Classification (NCBI taxonomy): domain Eukaryota; kingdom Metazoa; phylum Chordata; class Mammalia; order Rodentia; family Cricetidae; genus Alexandromys; species Alexandromys fortis. The sequence goes on from NW_026067944.1 coordinate 31,500,506, forward strand.
CATATTAGTCATGCAGTTTAGGCTTTTTTTCTGGGAGACTGTCCTGGGTGAAGGCCACAGGCCCTTCCAATTCCTGTTATTGCTCTGTAGCTTCCTGGCTGGAGGTCACAGAGGAAGCTTTGTAGGAAGTGGAAAAGGAAAGGAGGTGCCCTCGGGGCAGGATGCAAAGGCGTTGGGGGTGGGGGTGGGATTCCTAAGGAAGTTCTGATTCTGGCCTGAAATAAACTCACAATAACGTGAGGTCAGCATGAGTTGGGAAGGACAAGAGGACACATAAAGAAATGTCATTTTTCCAATTTTCTCAAGAAAACATCTACATGGCCACCAAGGGGGAAACATCCATTGTCATTTTCGTTCTCTGCGAAAACACAGACACACGCGTGAAGTTCCTGGGCATAAAAGCACAGCAAAGGGCCCTGAAGCCATCTCTCTTGTACCTTTCCATTTGGAAAGGAAAGGAGGCTGAGTGGCTACCCAAGTTCACAGTGCTCAGTCATGGCCTTGAAGGAATGCTGCTGGCAAGTGTAGGGCTCCTCGCCCCATGCCCATCACAAGCTCCTGGCAGGAGCTCTGCCTTACCCTGGATTCAAGCAGCCGGGTCTTTTCCGCATGAGCCTGTTTCAAGAGTCTCTCCATTTCTTCTATCCTGGCAATATTGGATGTGCTGGCACTGATGTGAATAGAAAAAACCTCTTAAGAATATTTGCCAGAGGAGAGGAATCATGGAGGAGCATTGTGATTAAAATACATTGTATGCATATGGGAAATTCTCAAAGAATTAATGCAAATGTATTTTTAGAAAACCACATTTGTTCAGCCTGATAAGTCTCTCAAGATACACACACTAAAATTACATATCAGATATCTCCTTGTGTGTGTGTCTCACACACATACATACATACACACACACACACAGAGCCAGGTTTCATGTCACAATCAAAACATACAATTTGAAGGAAGGACACATGAGTCATTGGTCTTAAGGGGTGAATCAATTCATCTCTGAAAAATCATAGCTGAGATTGATCTCAGTATAGGAGTCAAAAGTGGACATGCAAGACAAGACCAATGTAAACCGGTTAGAAGCAAAGAAGGAAAAGCTGAATCTTCTTACAAAGTATGCATCCAAAATGCAGCCTTCACGTCTAACAGCGACAGCCAGTCTAACAGTGACAGCCATGTGAGCTTCCCTTCAGCTCCTGACTCTCACATCATCGTACAAACGAGACTATCATCACTGTCTATGTAAATGATGCCTAATGTCTGAAGTCACGGTGTTCAGTGTTACCCCTGTAGCTTGCTGTATTTTGAGTGTGTGGGCCTTTTACTTTTTAAATGATACCAATGTCAAAGTGACTTGTACAGGCACACTGAGTAAGGGGTGGTCAGTTTTGTTCAGAGCCTTCCCTCCCCTGTTAATTAATGGGGAAAATGCACAAAGGGATTCAAGAACGGTAAAAGAAATGCATCTTAGAAACGACATCACCCCAACAAGTAAAGGGAAAAAACAAAAGAGTGCGAGCTGAAAGAACAGCCAGGGTCTAGGTCAGAGGTCATATATCCAGATGTTTCATTCATGAAGAGCCCTGCTGTGTCCTGCACAGTGTGCTGTGCTCACTCAAGCCCCTACCTTGTTTCTAGGCTCACTTGAGAATGGACAGGCTGTTTTGTTTGTCATTCATAGAAAGTGTATAAAAATAAAAGTTTGTACAAAGGGGAATACACAGAGCCCTTCAGGTCATTAGAGTACATCATATAAAGCATGACTAAATAATATATGTACATGGACACCTGTGTGTGTGTAGGATACATGTGTTCTGTGCATGTGTGTAGAGACCAGAGATGGTGTTCTTCTGGAGCCCTCTACTTAGCTTTGTGAGAGTCCCACACCACCCTAGAGCTTCCCAATTAGACTGAATGACTCTTTAATCCCAGGGATCTGGCTCTGCCTCTCCTTACTGGGATGCCAGACCTATGCTGCCGCACCTGGCATCTTTCTATGTATTTATGTAGGTGTGTGTGTGTGTGTGTGTGTGTGTGTGTGTGTGTATGATCTATCTACCTATCTATCATCTACCTATCATCTCTTTCTATCCATCTATCCATCCATCCATCCATCCATCCATCCATCCATCCATCCATCCACCCACCCATCCAGGTTATAGGGATCGAATTCAAATCCCAGTGTTGTATGGCAAGTACTACATGGACTGAATCATCTACCCAGGCCAGTATGAACCTTGAGTTATGGTCTCACTATGTAGCCCAGTCTGGCCTGGAACTCACCAACTTCCTACCTTGACATTTAAGAGCCGGGATTTACAGGTGTGAGACACCACATCCAGCCTCCTTAACTATTTTTGGCAAAAATCAAACATAAGATGGCTCCTGTTGTGAAGAGATGAAGGACCCTAGTAACCCAGAGCACATAGCTTATCTTCTCAAAACTGCGGTCCCACTAGGAGCAGACAAGGAAGTGGGAAGCACCTAAGGGACATTGGAATCTTACAGGCCTAACAACTGGGTGCAGTATGTGTGTTGGGGCCAATTTTTACCCAGGTGCTTTACCCTGAGAAACAGAATACAATGACTTTATTCTTTTCCTTTCTTTTCTTTTCCTTTTCCTTTTACTACAGCAGGCCATACAAGAGCTTACAAATATATGCATATTCCGTGCTGCTTCCCATGATGACACTTGTATGACTGTCGCAAATAAATAAATCACAGTTCTTCAACCCACCTCTCCCCCCTAAAAAATTAGGACTGGGGCTATAGCTAAATGGTAGAGCACTTGTCTAGGGCACATGAAGCTGTGGGTTTCATACTCAGCATCACACATATACACACCACACACACATACACAGGCACCTATACACAAAAGAAACTCACTATAACTGAACTCACTTGTCACATTTTATACAATTTATATTCATTTAGATTTTATTATTTACTGTTTTTGTTTGTTTACTTGTCTTGTTTTCAGCTTTATCGAGTCTGAGTCTAACCAACAAGTATACATATTTGTGGTATAAAATGTGATAATATCATATTTGCATATATTGTAAAATGATTACAAAAACCAATACCCATCATTTCACATAGTTATTTGTGTGTGTGTGTCTGGTGAGACAATCTGTCCCTTAGATCTCTGTATGACAATATTCCTGCAGAGTTACTATTTCTGGTAATCATTGTTCACAGTCCCATTACTGTCCATAGCTGTTTTACCCAGGACTGGTCCTATTGTGCTGGCAGTTGCAAATAACTTTTGCTCATGGTCAGATATCACTAAGGGCTTAACTCAAAATGTCAAGAAAAAGAAAAGAACCTAAAGTAGAAAATACCAACAAAAGTAGAGTGTAAAGTAAAGAGTCCCGCTCCAGTGCCAATAACTACCTTGAAAGTACATCTTATGGGCTGGATGGATGGCTTACTGTTAAGAGCACGTTTTGCCCCTCCAGAAGACCTGGGTTAAATTCCCAGCACCTATCTTGACTATATGTAGTAGCTGTCTGTAACTAATTAACTGTGTATAGGCCTGCCAGTTACTCCAACGTATCTGATGCCCCCTTCTGGCCTCCAAAGGAGTCAGGCACACATAGAGTACAGATACATATGCAGGGAAAAACACTCATATTCATAAAATAAAAATAAATCTGAAAATTGTAAAAAGCATGTTATTTTAAGGTAATCTTTTACTCCTTATGCTGGAAGACACCATGATGAAGTCCACAGAACAAAGTAGTATAGAGACGATCTGGAAGGTGTTCTGTGAAGCAGGCCTTAGAGTTGTCTTGAAGCTGGTACACACAACAATTGAGGACTAAAAACAAAAATTGCTGTGCTGAGGATTTTTTTAAACTATGCATTAAAATATCCCAAAATTATACATCTATTAAAGAAGTAATTCCATTCTGAAATTCTAGTGACACAAGCTTGGTTTTGTGGTTTATTATGTCACAAAAAGCCATGTGTAGAGTGATAGAGTTACTCAGTTGTGGGCACCTTCGCCTTCTCTTTCTGTCGAAACATCATTTTCATGACTACCAGAACATGACTGGAGCTGGCATTGGCTTTGCTCTTTATTTAGACTGTCAATAAACACAAGGGTCAGAAAAAACAGGTCTCTAGTGTTGCACTGTATGTTTTATATCTAATTATAATATACATCATGTCTCAAACTGATGAGTTTATGTTTGAAACTGGGACGTGGTTTTCATCAAGCCTTACCTAGAGATATTGTCTGGAGAACAGGCAGAAATGCTGGTCTCCATGCTATCCGAGCTGTCCAGGCTCAACGTGTCATAGGCCTGGTCCTTGTAGCTGTGATCTGGGTAATGGAAACTATTCAAGTAGACATTTGACTCAGATGCTGTGCGGCTGTAAAATTCAGGTTTCTGTCTTTGTCCTTCACTCATCTGTTGGTGATTATAACCTAAGGAGAAAGCCATAAATATGTAAATGTGTCTCGTTTATCAAGCTCAGAATCCCACAACTCTACACACTCAAGCCAGCAACGAGAAACATCTGCACGTGAAATCTGGACACTGGCCTAAAATAGTCTGAAGTCAAGAAGATCAAAGAAACAATGTCATGCCCAGTGTGAGCAAGAACTTGAAAGAAGTGATCATGAGAGGGATTTTATTTGTCAGTGGGATCACTCGGCACTTCTTAAATCCCATCCCTACAACTCAGCAGAGTTGACAGCAATACATCAGGACATTAAAAGACGTACACACATATGCATGCACACACATGCACACATGCATGCACAATCCCCAGAAACAGAAGCACAATTAAGGGCTCAGAATCCTCTAGAAATAACTGTGTTTAAATGAAGGCAACGTGATGCCCAGTGCAATGTCAGCATTATAAGACAGCCACTCCTGCAACTGCTTTCAGATTTTAGGAGCATTCACAAAACAGCAAGTGGATTTTGCAGGGGTAAGGGTTGAGAATTGTGTGTTTTTCAGAGTGTCTGTAATGTTTTCATCTGTTTCGGATGCAGTCGGCATTTGTCTCTTTCATAGTCTTTCTCTCTCTCTGCCTTTTGTTCTCTTTCTCCTCCTCCAATTTCTCTTGTCTGCCAATTACTTATTTAAGATACTCCCAGTCAGTAATCCTTGCCATGGACAAGCTCCTTCTCCTTGCTATAACAGTCAGCCCTTAGCTAACTGCTGCTAACTGTTTGAAAATGTGAGTGTCAACAGGATCAAAAGCACCGGAAATGAAAGGCATTTTCTTTCCCCTTGTACTCTGACAGCTGGCATATGAGGTCATTGCCTTACTAGGAGTTATTGCTATAGCTACCTTTGTGTATTAAACATCACACTACCTTCTTTTCAATTCTCTGCCGTACATACACAGGAAGCAGGGACAGAACTGAAAAATCTCCAAGTTAATCAAAATGTTTTCCCATAGTTTAATCATATTTTCTGATAAAAGAAAAATCTCTTTCCCATGAACCAGAGACTTAACAGCAGGCCTATTAAGAGTTTACAAGACCACTTAATATGGCATCTTTTCCTGGGAACTACCTTTCAATGAGGATTTTTAATTAAGGGGGAAAAAGGTGGCCTAAAGGAGACAAAAAGAAATAAAACAACAATACTGCCACCACCAACAAAAACCCATAAAATAAACCAAACAAAACAGCTTCCACAACTGCTGACCTACATTTGTTTAGAAATAAAAGCCTCACCCATGATGACTTAATAAAGTATCATCTATTCAAAGGTTATATAATATTTCTGTGCCCTTTGTATTTGTATGGTTCTGGAGGCCTATGTGAAACTGCTATTCAAATGGATGTATCTCTCAGAAAATGAGATTTCTGCACTTGATCTGCTGTTATAAATTACAGACACTTATCAGGGACCTAGGGAAAGAGGTAAAGCACAGAGGCACACTGGGAAGCAGACACAACACCCTTACAGCAGTGATCAGTGCACAGAGCGTCACAAAGCCAGGCATTCCTAGTGTGCCCTCTGTGTCACTGTTTCAAAGAAAGGCAAGGAAGTCATCACTCAGATATTTACCTTTTACACTTGAAGTTTTGGAATTATTAATTGTTCCTTTTACATCATTTCCAGATATTCATTAGGAAAGGAAGGGAAAATGACAAGAGAAATTATTTGAAAAGGCTACATGCAATTATTTCATTATGACTTTTAGACAATGCTGAAGGATAGAAAGCCTTCACACTGGTATCAACGACATGGAAGACAGGTCCTTCAAAGACTTTCGTGTAATTTAGAGCATATGAGAATTACATCCCTGGCCTTGATTTCTATGCCAACCCCTCCTCCCACCCTCTCACAAAGAGCTTTCTTCAGTGAGGAAAAGTCAATCCGGAGGAGGAATTAACACATTCTGGGGACAGAAAAGAAGAAAAAAAAAAAAAAAGGAAGGGCTTGTTCTTCTCATGACTTGCCTCTCCAATCTCCAGAATTCTGGGTTTTGTTTTGTTTTCTTCAGAAATATCACAGACTAAGAAAATGAGTTTATAGTTTCAGTTGAGAGAGGCAGGGAACTAAGACACCCAGAGTTTTCAGGCATGTGCACAAGGAACAACTCCACTACAGTGTGAGCCACCCTGTGGCTTGGAGACCTCAGCTCCACAGACCAACCCCAAATTTGCTGAGTTTTGCTCTGTGTGCAAGGGGCTTGCATAGTCATTCCAATAGCAGAATAGGGTCTTAAAGTTCTACAGCTGCTTGAATGACAAAACCTCTGGATAATGAAACCGTTTCCAGTGTGAACAGGAGGTTCACTTCACCAAGTTACTCAGCACTGCCAACCAAGAGTTGTTACAGGAGTTGTTGTCTCTTACAACTGTCAATCTGAGATGGCGTTCTCTGCCAGACAATTTTCAAAAATAATACTCCCACCATTACAAATAAGGGCATGGCTGTGGCGTGGTAGGTGTGCCCCTGTAACCACAACACTCAAGAGGCTGAGGCAGTACAATTATTGTGAGTTCCAGCTCAACCTGGAATAAATACCAAGATGTTTTATTTAAATAAAGGCAACAAATGAGTCAATAAACGAGAACATAGCTCTCTCCCTCGTAATCTTAGAATTAGAGTGGGATGGAGCTCAGATCTGATCATCCAAAGGCATGGGTACTTTTTGTAAAGGAAACATCAGAGCAGAACAGAGCTTGGAGAGCTTGAGAGAAAGGCAGCCCCAGGACTGCTGGGTCAGGAGAGGCAGTGGAGCAGCCGCAAACTGGCCTGTGTTTCCAGTCAGGGAGGCTCTGTGAGGAAGATGGGGGTGTCCTGCTCACAGCAGGGCGCCTGCTTATGTAACCCAAAGACATCATAAAATTGACACTGAATGAATTCACCTTTCATCTCTGAATTTCAGCTATCTGAGCACTCAAGCAGAAATTCATCTCCTTTTAGGGATGGAGAAAGAGAGCTAACTTAGGAAACTCCAGAGGTTCTCAACCCAAGTCCATTTGGTTTTGTGGTTGTTTTGTTTTTGTTTTTAGTTATATAGCAAGGACAATGTTCGGGAATGAGAAGAGCTTAAAAAAAATTCAAAGAGCTTTTAACAAATTTTAAAAAAGGCTCTTGAATGTACTGTGTGGTGAGGTAGCTCTAAGGTCTGCAAAGCAAGAAGCCATGCCTAGGCTTGTTCCATAGTACAGAATGTACTAGGAAACAACTGCCTCAACCCTCTTCCTTGCCCAGGAAAGTCATCAGATTGGAGCACAAAGGCCAGTCATTTTTCTTATTTTTAATGCTAATTTCAATGAATTCTGGCTTATCGGTGCCCAAAGTTCTCTTGTGAATTAACCTCACGGGATACGTAGTTTCCCACCATATTTCAAACACATATGATACATCTTTAGGGCTATCTGTGTCTTAATGTGGAAACCAGGATGATTTACAATTACAACCAGGGCTTAGGATGGAATAGTGTGTGCTTCTGACAAGGTCCCGGTCACAGCTCACCTGCTGAGGAATTCATCCTTCCTAAAGACAGTCCACAGCCAGAAGAATGGACAAGTCAGGAGGGGAGGGAGAGAAAGGCAGAGAAAGGGAAAGATACAGGGTCAGAAAGGCTGACATGGGCATGGGGAAGTATCCACCACAACATGCACTCATAGACATATTAGTAATAACAGCAGATGAGCATAAATGATAGTTACATTTTACATTCAATCTAAGATTAGAGAGAAAAACTGAAGATTTTTAAAAAAAGACTCACGAGACATGCATAGTTAGAAAATAAAGAGATTTGCTACAAAAGAAAAAAAAGTTTACAAATATTCACCAATCAGAAAATAGTAATGACAATAATAATGAAAAACAAGATTATATTTATAAAATCATTTTTTTCTCAAGCAGATAGTAGCGAATAGTATTCAAGAACTTAAGGTAAAATTTCCTATTCAAGCTGCTGGAGAGGTGGCTCAGTGGTCAAGAGCACTGGCTGCTCTTAAAAGGGACCTGGGTTCCATTCCTAAAACCCACATGGCTGTTCACAACTTTCTGTAACTCCAGATCGAGGAGCTATGCCTTCTTCTGGAATTTTTGGGCACTAGGCCCATATATGGTGCACAAGAATACATGCAGGCAAAAGACCCATACACATAAATATCATTAGATCAACCCAGATTTGAGATGCCATTCAGTTATTGGATGCACAGCCCATGAAACTTTATAACAAGTTCTTTCTCATGCTATGTCTTGCTCCCTAGCCTCAGCAGTAGCCAGCCATCTTACTTATTCAAGCCAGATGTTTACGCTTTTCTTCACCCGCCAAAGTCTTTCTTATCAAAGGAGCTTGAGTGAAGCAAACACACCAGAGTTTCCCCAACCCACTTGCCTGTATGTCCACCTGGCCTCTTATAAGGAGAGGCTTTGCGGGGAGCCTGCATACATTTGATGCCCACTCTTGTCTCTAAGTAGCCCCTCCAATGAATGTCAGGCTACGAACCTTACAAATGAATGCTGTCACAGCATCTGTGTCTCCTGCATGGTCTGAACTTGTTATAAAAGCCCCAACAAAAAGTCATGCAGCTGCCTTTGCAGGAACAGCAGCTGCCATGAGCATTGTGTTCCTTAAAAATGTACAGCATTTTCCCCCTACTGGATAAAAGGAACAATCAGGCGAAACATCCACCACTGTAGACCTCAAAATCAGAGCAAGTCAAAAAGATGACTTGACAGTGACCTTTCCATATTTGCTGGAAACAAAAATACCACACAAGGAGGCTGTCATACCTTTCTTGGGCTTTCCTGCATTTAACAAAAAGAAAAAAAGAGGAAAAAAAGGATAAAAGTTTCATTTGTTCTAAAGTTTATAAAGAATAGTTGACAAGCTGTATTAAAAAAAAAAGCCAATGACCCCTGCAACTTCAGGAGGCCAGGCCCTCAGTTCTCGCCTTTTGAACTCTGTTCCTTTCAATGTTCCTGGAGTCACAGTGTCAGTGCTATGAGAACAGTACTGATTGTAAAAGGCTTATACTTACACCATCATCCTTGATATATCCATTATGAATAGCAGCAAAAGAATGGTGCACTTTAGTTAATTGTGTACATCAAAAGTAAATGATGAAGTCTACTAAATTTGACATAATAAAAACGTAGTAGATACAAATTTGTCCAGGCTGCAGTTTTAATCGCATTTGCTATTTAAATGCCATCAACAAGTGCTGTGGAAACAATTCTAAACGAATGCATGATTCACCTCTCCTGGTCTCTCTGAGACACCCATATGGGCTTTGTGTAAACGCCTGCCAATTTTTACCATCTGCTGTGGCTTGAAGAAATCTCATCCCTGGCCATTCCTCCTCTGGGTAGAGGAGCAGGCTGAGTTCCCAGAGAACTGGGATCAGCACATGTACAATACACCTTCTTCAGCACCATCCCAGCAGAGTCTCATAAAGCTCTAAGCAGGACACTACTTCAGAAGTGCAGTAAAGCCTGAAGCTACAGTCCTCTCAAGTGCACAAAGTCATGACAAAGGAGAACAAGAACACCAAAGATAAACCAGATAGTAGACTTTGCAGAGCCTACGTCTGTAATATGACTCAGAGGGTTGACTTAGGTTCTCTTTACTAAACTATCCCATTATTTAAGGGAAATGCAGATTAGAAAGTAGACCAGAAATTTCCTAGCTTCATCACCTTCTCACAAGAACCTGGATGCATGACACTGCAAACAACTCTCAATGTAATGGATCTACTCATTTAGTACAAAACCCAGCTCTCCATGCTCTCTATTATACACACACACACTTTTTTTTCTTGGTACTGTGTTAGGAATATTAGTTTAAGATGTGTTACATTCATTTATGTTGTGGAATATTTGTTTAATGATGCAAAGATGTGTTGCATTCTTTTATGTTGCATTTATTTAACTCTGTGAAACTGTGTTATGTTGCCTGCCTAAAATACCTGATTGGTCTACTAAGGAACTGAACGGCCAATAGCTAGGCAGGAGAGGGATAGGTGGGGCTGCCAGGCAGAGAGAATAGAGAAAAGGAGAAAGAGAGAAGAAGAAACAAGAAAAGGAGGAGAGAAGGATGATGGGCCAGGCACCAGGTCATACAGTCAGACATGGAATAGGAAGGAAAGAAAAGATAGATAGAAACGGAAAAAGGTGAAAGCCCAGAGACAAGAGGTAGACGGGATAATTTAAGAAAAGCTGACTAGAAATAAGCCAGGCTAAGGCAGGGCATTCATAAGTAAGAATAAGCTCCATGTGCTTATTAGGGAGCTGGGTGTTAAACCCCCCAAAGAGCAAAGAGCTAATAGTAGAAAAAAACTACTACAGAACTGGTAGTAGTAATTTCTGATCCCGCTTCCCTCTTAGTGTTCCACCTTTCCCTAAGTCACTGGAATACCAAGAGCTCATGCATATGCAAGATGGAAAATTCATGAATATGCAGAAAGGTCTCAGTCGCACAGCCAAGTCAAGCTTGGATTCCTTCCATTAGAGTGGGATACACATTTTTAAGGGCAGCCTATTAATATTACAGAAAAAATGGTTCAACAGAAAACAGAATTGACCTTCAAGTTAACAGAAATGAGTGGGAGCTAAAATAGACTTCTATGCTTATTGTGAATACTAAGAAATATTTTTATCATCTTAAGAAATTATAATAAACAAAACAAAAGTCTAATCAAGTATATTTTATTTAAATAGTACTAATATAAACCTCAAATGAACACTATAGCCTGCCTCAACCCTTTTTTTGCTACCTAGCCCAGGCTGACCTTGAAATCCTGAACCCTCCTGCCCCCACCCCAAGTGGGGAGATTACAGACATATGTCACCTTGTCCAGCTTTATTAACTCCTTCTTGTGAGACAATGTGTCACTGTGTAGTTCAGGCTGACCACCAATTTGTGATCCTCCTGTCTCAGTCTCCTGAGTGCTAGAAATATAGGTGTTTACTACCCAGAAAAAATTTGTTTGCTCCATTAATTAAATGACTCCTAATACTGATTTAAAACCTCATTTTAGTAATATTCATATCACACGCATTATTTATATAAGCATATACATATATATGCATATGTAGTATGTATGTGTATGTATGTGTGTGTATGATGTATTATACCCTAATACCACCAGCAGAGAAGCCCATCAATCAGAATTCAATTTTTTTTAAGGATAGTATGGGGAGGGAATTTTTCAGTGGGTACTGGAAATTCATCCATGTTTAACCAGTTTCCAACTGTTTAAAATACCCCTGACCCCAAAAGGTAGGAGTCAGAATTCAATTTTAAGTCACATAAAGGGCAAGATTTCAATCCATCAATTCACAAATGCATTTGATGGTCAGATGTCTGCCAGCTTTGCTCTTGATATTGTCAACAGACCTCCAGCACTGTTTGACATTGTATTAAAATCATCTGTAACATGTCTCCCTCCTTTCTCTCTATATCCCAAGCATTTCAAAGTTGAATAATATGCCATTCATTTTTATTCTTGGTATCTAGGACAAGTCCACTGAAAAACTAAAGCCAATATAATTTATTGATATAAACTACTGTTCTAGCAGAGTAACTTTATTTCAGTAAGTCTTGCATCTGGAATGATATTTAGTAACTTCTTTCAGTCTCCCTTAAATATTATCTGATAACCAAATTACACATGTAATATGTTGTTTCAAAGAACTCATACTAAAACCTGAATATACAGTCGAAGTGCTCAAGCTTATAACCAAAAGGCTCAAAGAAATTTTCTTCTGGGCCCATTAACAATGTCAATCCATTGACTCAAGTGAAGGGTCATTTAGCATAGTGTGCCAGCCACAGATGAGACTGCTAGTCTTGGTTAAGTGCCCTGGACATTTCTCAACATTTCAGTGATTTCCCTTTTCTTTCTCTCAGTCAAATGGCAAGGTTAGTATTTCTGTCCAGGCCTTTCCAGTATGGAAGTTTGACTGAATTTGTATAAACAGGTGTGCAAACAGGGAAGTGGTACCTTATTACAAAGATGATGTCACACACATCCTTTCCCAAGGGCAATATACCAATATTGAAATTTCGGACATGGTTGATCTTCCCTCTACCATCCCCAACTTTGTTCTCATTGCCTCTCCCTGGGGAATTCTCAGGCTTTAAAGAAGACCATGACATGTGATTTAAAGGCCACATACCTCTGAGCATCCTGCGAGACTCTGAATCCTTCGTCATGGTTGCCAGCGAGTGGGGGAGCACACTGCCACAGCTGTTGCTCTGTCCCAGAGGCAGGTGAGCCTAAGAGAAGCAGGGAGAACACTTCAGGCAAGGTAAACTGAATCTCAAGTGGTACTCCAGGATGCGGGCACACTCCTGGTTCCAACCTCCTCTCTACGGGCAAAGGGCCGAGATGGTTGGTCTTAAGTTTTAATTCTCGATGCCAAGTGGTAAAGGCTAGTCAGTCACCCACTGTCACTCTCAAGAAACTCTGCTGCAGATTCAGTATCAACAGCATGTCCTCCGATGGCAACAATTCCTAAAGAGAAGATGGGCAGAGAAAGGCACTGCCCACAGCCTCGTGAGAGCGACAGAAAGCTCCTCATGCAGAAGGTGCAGAGGGCAGGTGCACGGACAGGATGCATGCACACCATGCAAAACTGCAGAGACCAGCCATCCGTGCCCAGATGTTCCAGTTTCTCTCTGCACTTGGCTATGCTGATACCCACTAAGATCCACTGGCTTTAGCATGCTTTATAGGTTCTTTGCTTGTTTGAGATAGGGTCCGACTCTGTAGGCCAGGCAGGCTTCAAACTCGTACCGACCTCCTGCTTCAGCCTCCCGAGTGCAGGACTGCAGGTGTGCATCACCGTGCACCACTCTTATTCTTATAAATTGCTAAATCTTTCAAGTGAATAAAGCCCATTGAAAACACCAACTTGTAAAATAGATTACAATAAAGTTACTCTAAATATGGATATGAGAAGGGCTGAAAGTCCACCCCACCAAAAGCTTCCCTTCTATCCCCCTCCCATTTCATGCCAGCAGAGGGTACATGCGTCAGGCCACCAGATTTCATATTCTGACTTCTCCAATTTCCAGCTGAGAGACCTTGGGCTGTCACTTAGCTTCTCCTTCCTCTTCTTCCTCAGTTTACCCATTATTAGGGTAGTGACGAGTAAGCACTTACATAGTGGTGCTAGAGTCACAACACAAAGGGCTAAGCCTGGTACCAGGCACGCAGATGCCACCTGGTAACTACTGAGTACTGTAATTCCCGAAGCGCAGGATCTCTGTTGTGGGTACAGAAATTACCTGTCCTGTGAGTACGGAGTACAATACCCATCACCTGTACTGTGGTGACTGGAAATACACTCTTGAGTCTAGAATGTGTAATTCCAAATACCCTCAGAATGGGACAGAAGAAGCAATTTGGTTGCCACATCTGCCCAATAAGCAAATGGAATGGCACAGTATTCAGTTATTTTTGCATTGTTGGCGACTATAAGAAGATGTTACGTAAAGAGAAGGCCTTGGCCCTTCTGCGTCCTACCTTCGGGGTGCTGCTTCTCCCCATGGTGGCACTGCTGAAGTGTGGGGAGATGGAAGGAGTGGTTTTCTTTCGAGGCAAAGTGTCACTCAGATAGAGACCTTCTTTGTACTGCTTTTTCCTTTCTTCCAGACTCCTAAAGTGCTTTAAATGCAAATGCAAAGCAGAACAGCAGAACTTGACTGACTGACACACATCACCGACACAACGCAGAAGCAAGGCACTCAGAGGAACTTGGGTAGCTGGATTTTGAAGTTTCTTTTACACTGACAGATCAGAGTTAGCTTTTGGTGTGACAATGGAAATTATTTATTTCTGCACCATGGTATTTTTCTTTAAGAAAATCCACCTTTTACTTCTATAGTGCTGTTTACAAATTGCCAGCATGGTCGCCATTGCTGTGATGGTCCCACTGGGTCGATAGAGGAACAGCAGGTGGCCAAAGCAAGTTAGCGATTCCCCACTTCCTGTCTCTAGAGAGTTCTGTGTGGTGACACAGACCCCAGAGAGGGGGACGAGAAGTAGGAAACAGAAGAGAATGAAGAGAATGGGCAATAACAGGAAAGCTGATGGAGAATAGTAGCCCCACAATCATATATACTCCAAACCCAGCATAAGGCTTTCATAGACGCCTCCCATCTAAGTTACTTTCATGTTAAAACCTTATGGCCAAGGAGATTCCTGAGTAATCTCTCATATTTAAATGCTCCAATAGACTACATCTTTCTTTCTTCAGTCAGATTTCTAAGGCAAGATTTTTACCATCTTAAAACATCCAAATTTTGCTTGATCTCTCTACACTCCCTGAAATGTTTATGGATAGTAAAATGACTTCATAATAACGTGTCCTTTGGGTAGATCACTTTAGTGCTAATCTCAGCCTTTTGAAATACATAAAAACGAATGCACGCCAGTGATGTCTTGGATTTTAACTTGATAATAATATATTTCCAGTAGCTAGTATTTATTCAGCACTTCCTCTGAATTGCTGGGTTTCATGCTCCACATTCGTGATCTCATTCGGCTCTTGTCACAATCCTGTGAGGTTGCTTTTCTGTCTCTGTTTCATAAGGGAGGAATCTGGGTTGCAGAGACATTGAGTAAGTTTGCCCGAGGTCCTGCAGCTAGAAGGTGGCAGAGTTGGAATTCGTGGTCAGAGAACCCACATCACCATGACACAACCTCAGAGTTTGGATGATTAGTTTCTGATTTCAGTTAGAAACAGAATCAGAATACTTTGTTTTCACTGTGAGCAAATGGGATAAATTCCTAGGCTCTGGTTTTCAGAATTGGATAAACTAAGTAAGACCCTCCACTGAAATTGGTCTGTTAATACTGGGCCTAAGGCAACAGATTTGAAAACTGATTGCTTTGCCACCAAAGGTGTTGTCTGTTCGGAATGGAGCTGCTAATGAGACCGCCATCACGTTAAAGGAAAGGCCTGTCCACCTTTCTAGTTACCTGTTGCTCCAGCTGCTGTTGCCTTCTGTGTTTCTTAGCGGGCAGAGGAGGAGGTGTGTCATTTAAAGGGAAAGGATCGACAGATGTAGCCAGAACTTCTGGCCCAGCGGCTGACGAAGGTGGAGTGACAGGATGAAGCGAAAGGGTGGAAGGAAACAGAAATCCAGAACAGACGGCTGCTCTTTGCTTTATAGGAGAAAAAAGAGGGATACACAGGCCAGTGTGAGATGAGAGGACGGAAGAGACAGAAGCACGGAATCTGTAATCTCTTTGCTCGGACTTGCTGTGCATTGATCACAAAATCACAAATGGCGTGCACCATCTTTCCATTGACCCTCTTGCTAAAGTCCCACACCGCAGGCCATGTGACCAGTAGGAGGAATTTAGGCTGCACTTCACTGGCCACTCCCAGGAACGCTTAACATGAAATGTTATGCTTAAAAAAGCATAACAATTAAAGCGTGATTCAATATTGCCAAGCAAAATAGACCACAAAACCCATCTGAGAAAGGGGATTCAAACCAATGAGTTTGAATCTAATTAAAATTAGGTTTGGTTAGATTGCTAAGACATTGACCTTACTTATTGGCAATTATGTCTAGCCCCCACTATTACCACACATTCCATGGTTTCTAACATTTGTTTGTGTGTAGAACAGTGTTTTCCCATCCCCCACCCCCCAAATACAGTCTAATTCATAAACTCAGCATCATTCTGGCCCCTCGGAGCACCATATACTCGTTTTGCTTATTTTCAGTGAACTGTGGGTTAATTTCTGACATGAGAAAAAGCAGTGAATGAATGAAACACATGCCCACACACCTCTGGACTCTGGGGCTGGCTCACCAGCACAGCCGAGGCAGGCTCAGTGACAGCAGCGTCAGCATCAGCAGGGAACTGAGTGGAAGGGGATAGATTCGTGGAATTGCCACATGGCTCATTAATCTCATTTACACTGATATAGCCCTAAAAGGAGGAATTCAGAAGTTAAACACAAGGGAAGCAAAAGCTGAGGCATGCGAGAGTATTAATGTTCCCAGTACAATGAGTTAGCCGAGCGCAACACAGCCAGGTACCTGGGCACCACGCAATGTCTCATTAAGTGAATGATCAGCAATGAGAATGGATTTGCAGTGCTCAATCTTGGGAAATATCATTCAAAGTATTAAACATAATTTCCGCTGAAATCGAGATGACCATATGATAAAGGTCCAGAGGTCTCAGCATAATTCTGTCAATGGAATGGCATTATCTCTACACATGTATGGAACAATCAGATACACAATAGACAATGTGATCACTCGCTCTCTGATTGACGAGTCTTTTCCACAAAATAGGCATCATCTCTCTTTTCCGTCTTTGGAAAATTACAAAGTCAGTTTAAGTGGGCTGATGGACTACTGGGTTTTCTATCAAGAAAACGTTTATAAAAATAGCAACTTAGCTTTAGTGGGATTTAGTTTTGGGTATTTCAGTCCAGGAGGAATGAGAAGGATGACACGCTTAACATTCATGTGTGGAGACACAGACCTCGGGCAGAGTTGCAACCTACCACTGAGCGGTGCTACCACTCAAGGTAATTCCCCCAACTCAGGTGCTTGTTGCTAGGACAGAGAAGTTCCAGTTGTTCTGAACTCAGTAACCCAGTTTCGTCTGTAGCTTAAAGAAAACGCCCATGAATCAAAACTCTTAACGTATCTTTGTGGAAAAGGCACTTAAAATGATTTTCATGGGAAGCAATTACACAAGTCAATCAAGATTTTTGCCACACCAATGAAACATATGAAGGAAAGAATAAAATAACAGTGTTTTGAAAGTGAAAGTGGGTTCAGTTTGGCCTTGTGGTTCTATTTTTAGATCATTAATGATGGAACCACTAGTAAAGCGACTCCATGCAGCAAAAACTCTAGCCTGGGAATGAAAGGCTGCATGGACAGCCCATCATTACAGCAGAGAAAGCAGGGGACGAGTGCTGTCAACCCATGTCCTAAAGTCTTACACAGCAGAAAGGGACACAGGTGAGGCTTTATGTGGTTCAGCCAAAGGAAGGAAGGGTTGAATTTGGCTGACCAGTTTAATTTTATCTGTGGTAATGGATCAGAAAGTACGTTAACATCTTTGAGTTATTCTTTAGCTTGTCTGATAGAACACTTTTAAGTCGGGCTTTGAAAATTCCCTTTTATGAGTCTTAGACCATATAGTTTAATTGCTTCCAAAAGTTTTCTCTATCAGATGTGGGTGCTCTACAAAGAATCTGGTTATAAATTGATCACTCTTCAGAAGGAGGCTGGGGGAGAAAAGAGAGAAGAGGAAGTTGAAAGCAAGAAGACTGGGAATCGGGAAGTCAAAACATTGTACAAGTCTAAGTCTTCTTGTTACATGTTTAGAACGTGCAGATACTACACAGATGTGGTAGAAAATAGCCAAAAAGTCAATATATCTCTGACACCCAGGGGTCTTCAGAAAAAGTGAAGACCAACTCATCAACAGGACAGGAATGATTTTAGCCTATCTGGGGACAGACAGAAAGGACAAAAGATCCATGTGATCCACTTGCTACCATAGCCCTCCTTCCTAAGTGATTAGGGTCAACCTCCGAGTTGCGCTATAAACTACTCTTTCTTCATCTTCAGATACCCTGGCAAAAAGCATTAGCCATTCACCTCACCTGGAAATTGGGAACATGCATTGTTCTTGAATGTTCCTTTGTTGTCTCACCATATAATCCAATGTATCAGCAAGAACTTTCAATTCTATTTGTAAAATACATATGAATCCAATCAACTTTCCATCTCAGCGCCATTGCTGGAATCTAAGCTCTGGCCTGGACCACTGTAGCAGTTTCTGACCCAGAGTGACCTTTACAAATGGATATCAATTAATGTTGTCTTCCTACTTAAACCACTTAGTGGCTAATCAAAACATGCATACAAGCCATGTTTCATTAACACAGCTCATGAAGCCTACCTTACACCTCAGTGATCTTATCTTATGCCTGTAAGTTTCATTCACAGCCACATTCACCTCACTGACCTTGCTAGTTATATGTTCCTAATAATGAAAACTATGAAATGGTATGACCTAAAAAAAAATCTGCTATAAAAATATTTTTCAAATGCTTCTAAGATACAAACATGGTCGCACTTATTGTGATGAACATTTTATTTCATATATCTTCACATATATGAATAAGTGTGCATGCACATGTACACACACATACACATACAGTTTTCTAGCTATGAATTCCTCACTCTGCTTTCTTATAAGTAAAAGCATTCTTTCTTTTGGTTAGACAAATTTTTAACGTAGCAACAACCCTTTTCCTTAGTTTATAAGTCATTATAGAGAAAGTGACTTTATTATTGGCATCATTCTCTTTCAAAGCAGAGTGAAGATATTCTATCAGTGTAGCTCTGGGAAAGAATATCTGGGCAAGTGTGATATCGCGGATAAGAGGATGATTGTTAAAGAGTATGTGTGGTCAATGCAAACGGGCTCCCATATGAAAGGAAAAGGTAAACCAAAGGAGGAGAAAAACAAACCATCTCCTCAAATTCTCGGGGTCATTTGCATATTCTATAAGACTCATGAGAAAAAGAAAAAAGAAAAAGAGGGAGAAAGGATGAGGAATGGAGAGAGGAGAACGCAGGACTCAAGGGACCTCCCAAAGTCACTGTCAAGACAAGCAGATATGTCTTGACTCACACAAACATGCATGTGCCTTACACACAAAGATACATCTAGACTCCTTGATGCATAAATAAGGAACAGCAAGAAATTTATCAAGCATTATGAGTTTTCCCAAGTTATTTAAGCTAAGGTTTCTATTAATTGATTTATACAAAACTGAGGTATATCTGACTTCCAAGTTGTCATGAGTGGACTTAGAAAACTTACCTCTTTCAGAGTATTGGGGTTAATAGGAAATCCTTTCCCCCCAGTGAGGCTGGAGTACTTCTTTTCCAAATGACAAAGATTCTCTTTTTCCTAAAGACATACAAAATCTATTACGCTCAAGACAAACATCGAAATCCCAGACACGCCCATTTCTATTTCCTTCTCTCACACTCGGGAAAGACTTCTCATTACAGTTTTCACCTGCCGTCTGCTGATACGATGTATGAGCAATTTCCCAAACATATTCAGTTAGATAGCCCATCATTCAAGATGAATGGTGTCACTTTTACAAAGTGACAGTAGTCTTAAGGGGAAGACAGGATGTGCTAATTGAAGCAGAAAATGGCAAGAGGAGCCAGGTTTGGTGGTACCGGCCTGTAATTGCAGCAGTAGGGAGGTGAAGGAAGGAGGGTCAGGAGTTCACAGTCAGCCTCAGCTATATAGTAAGTTAACGCCAGCATGGGCTACATTAGACTACTGAAAACAAACAGCAACACAATGGAAGGAGGATTGCTCAGTCCCTCAGGGCCTTCTCAACCTTCATCTTTTGGGTATTTTCTACACTCAAAGTTTTATTTCCCTAAGTAACACACACATACTCATGTGGCCTCTGACAATATAACCTCATAATCCATAAGTACATTTCTTTTGAAAACTTCACAGCATTCATTTTTTTAATGTTTAGGTTCACAATCCATTTTGGGTTAATCAATTGTTAACCTCCAGGAAAATATTTATAAGGTATATTATCTACCATGGTATAATTTACATAACAATAAAATCCAAAGACCTTAGGTATATAACTGATCATTTTGAACAAACAGAATAGCACTGCAGCCAAGATAAAAAACATTTCTATCACCCTAGACACATTCATGGCCCCCTTCATTCAAGCCCAAGCACAGACGTCAAGCACTAGTTTTCTTGGCGCACTGGCTTCCTTCTTCTCTAGTATTACAGAAATGGAGTCATTCAGTATGCACACACTCCTGTACCAGCTTTACCACACAGTGCCAAAACTTACATAGTTAACCCCTACAGCATGCTGAGGAGGACTTTAGCACATGCGTGATATTTTGTTACTTCACAGTTCTCCTGATTGTGCTTCAGCAGAATGATGGGGGGTTGTTGTGCAAAAGCTACTTCAAGCAATTTTGTACACATCTTTGTACACATCGATTATAAAGACATACTTTCATTTCTCCTGGGTAAATATCCACTAGGAATCCTGGCTCCAAGGTGGATACACAGTCAAAGCCATAAAATAAACTTGGAGGGAGTTCTCCCAAGGTGCATCACCAAGGTGGATACACAGTCAAAGCAGGAAAAGAAACTTGGAGGGAGTTCTCCTAAGGTGCATCACCAAGGTGTGGCTGCTTTTACTCATCCATGTTCTCATTGGCACTTGAATTTTTCACGGTTTATGATAATGACTGGAATCATTTTAGGTGATGAGAAGTTGAGTCACACTGTTGCTTACATACTAACCTCAACCTCTTCCTCCATCTCCTTTCTTTCTAATTTTTTTATTATTTATTTATTAGGTATACAACATTTTGCCTCCATGTATGCCCGCACGCCAGAAGAGTGTGCCAGATCTCATTACAGATGGTTGTGAGCCACCATGTGGTTGCTGGGAATTGAATTCAGGACCTCTGGAAGAGCAGGCAGTGCTCTTAACCACTGAGCCATCTCTCCAGCCCCTCTTTCTAATTTTTTATTTCATTTATTTTATTATTGTTTCACATGTGATGTGTGTGTGTGTGGTGTCATGCAGTCTGCACACTCCTGTACCAATGCTGTGGTGGATGGACGGAGGTCAAAAGACAGCTTTAGGGAGCCCATTCTCTTCTTCCTACCTCTTCATGACCTCCAGGGATGGGACTCTGGTCACCAGGCTTGCACCAGCTCAGCCAGTTCACTGCCCTCTTGTTAAGTTTTGAGGCAGGATACGGCAGTATAGGTCAGAATAATTATGTAGCCCAGGTTGACTTTGAGTTTACATTTCTCCTGGTTTAGGCTTTTACAAGTGTCTTACTTAATGGGAACATTTCATCCATTTGTCAAATTGCAGCTTGGTTTTGTGTGTGTGACTGTTTGAAACACCTTAAGTGGCACATTCTTGTTTCACTCACACTTGCCTGGCACCCAACAACATTATAACCAGTGTCTAAAAACAAAGTGTATAGGACACCCAAATATACCACAGTCTTCTGTTCTTGGGGGTGCTTGACAATACTTTAGCACCATTTGTGAGCCCTTTCAACAGTAAAGTCACCAACAAAATACACACACACAGATACAGTCACACACACACACACGGCACTAAACAGCACACAACGACACTTGCTGAGCATGAGATCTGACTGAGGCAGCAGGATGTCTTTCAGGTTCACCTGGGAATGTGCACACTGGGCTGATTCAACGTGCTTACTGTTCTGGGTCTGTCTGTGAATGACTATGGAAATGCTTCTAGTGCATTTTAGCAAGAAAGCCAAACCACAAATGTGGCATTCATATTAAGGAAAGTCAGCTTAAATTTTAGCCCAAACTTGTCTCCCATTTCTACAAAAAGAAAAAAAAAAAGTCTGTTGGAATGTTGACTGAGACTGAAAGGTACTTACAGATATAGTCATGGGTTCTTATTACTTATGAACCATAATTTTCATAATCGGATTAAGTTTTCTCTATTTTTAATGAGGAATTCTGTTATTTATGAACTCATTTGCTTATTTATAAAAAATCTACTATTTAGGTATTTTTGGTTTGGTTTACTCCTTAAAATTTCAACAACCACCTAAGCATACATGATAGTGTGTAATTTAAGCTGTGATTTTGAATATTGTGTACAACGAGAACAGTGGTTATGGATGGCTGAATGGAGACAGAGTCTGACCCACAGAGCAGGGCAGGGGAGGGGACCACAGCACCATTCAGAGGTTTAGGGGAGCTGAAAAGAGCAGGAAGAAGCTTCCAGTATATAAGTGGGATACAGAGTTTCCACCACCCCAATATCCTATCCCCAGGTTGGGGCTCCATCAGCTTTGGTATTTGGTATCTTACTCCTAAAATTATACCATGGGTCAGGTCCAAGTTGTGGCTACGGCTTTTGTTTGTTTTTTCTTTCTCTTCATCCTAGAAATCCTTTTTATGAGTCACTTTACTGGGACAAATAAGGACATGGGCCCAAGAGAGGATGCTGGTGCTCTTCTCACCAAGCTAACGGAGTACCTCCAGATACAGGTAAGTCAAACTACCTTCAGTGTGACATTCATGAGGAAGACCCCCACACAAAGATAATTGCAGCTGGAAACACTGGAGGACTTGAGCCAAAGTATTCAACAGCAGGATAAAGAACATTTCCCCTTACATCTACCATAAATTATTGTTAGAGTATCTTTAACTACTTGACGAGAAGTCTGACTTTTTTCCCTAAGGAAATAAGAGAAAGTGCAGATCTGCCATAGTTCTTTCAGGGATGAAATGACGTGAGGGAAACCTCCTTGCTCACTCTCTGAGTTGTCGGTGATCATCAGCGAGCATTGCTACCAATGAGGAAGACAGCATAGAAAGTGTCAAGGCATGACACTGGAAACGACAGCCCTCCCCCAGCCAGAAACTGTCATTGCTGTCACCACCGTGCAGCAGGAAGGACTCACTCTTTGGAGCATCATTATTAGGTTGTTCTTCTCTTTTACGAAGTGATCTTGTTCCCTCTGAGCCTGCTGAACAATGTGACTGGCTTGCTTTTTCAGTGCGGAAATCTTTTCCTGGGAGACAGAAGTCATGGTAGAGAGACACACATGAGACAATCAGGGGTTTGCCAGTTTGTCCCGGGCAAGGAAGAAAGGGGCTTTAGAACCCGAGTGACACTGCCCACACTTTAGTTGACAGTGGACCACCATGACCACCTAAGGCTATGAAACGTTGACTTTGACTGACCAAGCTCAACTTACAGCCAGTGCAGGTCACATGACATGAAAGATTATTCTTAAATATCCAGAATTCAATAGGAAGGAAATCCTGTTTTAGACCATGAATTGATGATTTGTTTTTAACATGCTGGTGGAAAAAAAAAAAAAAAAAAAACAACAACAACAACAAAAAAAAAAAAAAGAATTTCTCTATTAAAGCAGAAGTCGCTTTTTCTGCCCTTTTTTATTCCCATCAACTTTATCCTTCAATTTTACCAAAGTAGTACAATGTCCTAGGGTATACTGACAATTTCTGAAATAAATGCTAAATTCTGAGCTAGGCATCTAGATGCTCGGGCCTGGGTGGAGTCCACAGTAATCAGAATGATTTTCCACTGGTCTGTTGCTAATGGTAACAGGCTCCCAGGTAGCAATGGAGATTATTAATCAATGGAGAGAGAAAATTTCCAACTAGATTTTGTTCACAGAATTATTCTAACTCTAGTTAGACTAATTCAACTGCCAGAGGGAGGGATTTGAAACAAATAGCTGGTTATCTGTGACTTGGTTTTTATGCAAGTAATAAAAAAGGGTGTGTGTGTTATCCACTAACACCTCTATAACGTTGTAACAGCACCTGTAACACGTCTCAATTCATAGAGCGCACAGCAGCGTCTGCTGCAGGGCAAACGTGATTAACAGAAAAGGATTCTCGGATGTAGCGGCAGACGAGGTGTGTGAATGACCATGATTACTGCATCACGGGAAGGACTAAACTTTCAACACCTAGCAAACTACCTTCCTAGCAACGATGTTCCGTTGATATTCCGCCACCTCCCTCAGGAGCTGTTGCGTCAAATTCTCCTTTTCCTCATCCAGACGGCTCTCACGCTCAAGCTGCTGGAATTCCAAGTCTTCAAAGTGTTTGCTCTCGACATCCAGCAGGTCAGCATCCTTTGGAGAAAATGGAAGGAAAATGAAGCCCACCCGAGTGGCTGCGGCCTTCCCAGTATGAAGAAACAGCAATGAGAAGTGCTCATTCCGGTGCAGATGTCTGGTTACTACTACATGGGGCTAGAAGGAGGTGATGGAGGTAAGCCCAGCAGTGGCTGGTAGAGAAAGTGGTGGGCCTATGGTCTAGAGAGCACTTTGCACTTCACCAACAGTTTTTGTTTTTCTGTGTATGTAAATCTTTTCCTTTAAAGCCACTAGATGGCTTCAGATGGACATTGAAATATAAAGAGATTTCCATAAACAACTTAGATGTTATTTGCAGACCAACAGTCTCTTTAAAAAAAAAATCACTGTTAAGAGCCGGGCGGTGGTGGCGCACGCCTTTAATCCCAGCACTTGGGAGGCAGAGGCAGGTAGATCTCTGTGAGTCTGAGGTCAGCCTGGTCTACAAGAGCTAGTTGGGACAGGCTCCAAAGTTGTAGAGAAACCCTGTCTCAAAAAACCCAAATAAATAAATAAATAAATAAATAAATAAATAAATAAATAAATATTCTCTTTCCCACCACATATGAATTATAAAATAAACTAATAAAGTAGCTCACAAGTTAGTCCAGTAGTAGATCAGAGACCTTTAAGGGGACCCCAGATGTGGTAGCATAATCCACCGGAGTATAAGGTGGAAAACAGTAAATAATTTTAGGTTTATTGCTTTTTTTTTTCATTTTGGTTCCTCTTATCTCTTCCCTATTTCTTTTCCTTTCTTTGCCCTGCCCCCCTTCCTCAGCTCTCTCTCTCTCTCTCTCTCTCTCTCTCTCTCTCTCTCTCTCTCTCTCTCTCTCTCTCTCTCAAGAGGGTCTCTCTCTCTATAGCTCCAGTTCACCCGTAGCTCACCATTTTCCCTCAGCCTCCTTAGTCCTAGGATTACGGGGATGTGCTACCATACCCAGGTGAATTTCTTAACAAATGTTTTCTAATGTACACACAAGTAGAAAAGCATATATACATAAGTTAAAATATATAAATTTTGAGCACCCATGCAATAAATGCTTATTATATATCATTATGTAATTGACTACATATTATAGAGGAGGGTTACATGCTTGAGAAATCTTATTGAAAGGAGCACTCAGCAGCACCTGAACATGAACTCTGTTAAGAAGGCAGTAGTTTAGGAAGGAACAGTAAAACCGAGGCCTTCGACTGTATGAGGCACGTAACGTGTGGGAAGCCTCTGACTGTTTTCAGTTTTGCTGTGATCACACAACTCCCTAAAAATCTCATTTGGTGTGCTGGAAGGATGGCTCAGCAGGTAAAAAAGCACATGTTGCTCTTCCAGATGTCCTGACTTTGGTTTCCAGCACCCATGCTGGGCAGCCCACTTCAGGGAGATCTAATGCCCTCTTTGGGCATCTGAGTACACCTGGACTCACATGCACATACCCACACAGAGACAAGGACAAACATACACATTGTTTTAAAAAAAAATACATCTTAAAAAAAAAACACATTTGGAGAGCAAGATTTTTTTCACCGAGCCTTTAAGGATCCGTTACAATTGTGCACAAATCTCTTGGCTGCAAAGAGCAGAAGCAGAGCTCTCAATGGGAACAGGGAGATTGTGCTGCTGGCTTATGTCAACATGATACAAGTTAGCATCATCAGAGAAGAGGACCTTAAAAATGCCTCACCAAAACTGAAACTGAGCTGTAGGCAGACTGAAGGGCATCTTTTTAATTACATATTGATAGGAGAGGGAACACCCTTGGGATAGGGGAGGGAACACCTCTCTGCTGGTGGTTCTGAATTCTATAAGAAAGCAGACTGAACAAGCCAGTAAGCAACATGCCCCCAAGACCTCTGCATCAGCTCCTGGATCCAGGATCCTACCCTGCTTGAGTTCCTGCCTTGGCTTCCCTCAGTGGACTGTGACTTGTGGCATATAAACCAAATAGACCCTTTCCTACCCAAGTTGCTTTGGTCACGGTATTTTAACATAGCAATAGTAACCCTAACTAAGAGATTCAAAAAGTTAGGCACCACTGCCCCATAAATAACGTTGAAAGCAGTTAAGGAAGCTCAAAGATGACGAAATGAAAAGGTGTTCCTCAAGCTCTGAATGTTCCTGCAGCAGGAATGTACTCACTCTTTGTGCTCGGGTTGGGACACATTGTACAAATTCTTCCTAAGTCCATTAAAGAAAACAATCCTTTATTCTGAGTGTCACTAACAGAATTACAAATGAGGTCTGTGCAGCACATTTTTAAAATTATAACCTAAAAATATTTAGCCAAAGGGAAGAGGCAGTTGGACGGTGTGGCTAACAGCTCTGCAGAGCTGAGACATTTAGGGCTTTCCTTGATGCTGCAGTTTAGTTACAGCATCTCAGAGAGAAACACTGCATCACTAACGTCCTCCTTCCGGGTTTCATTCACTGATAAAGTATGAATAATGTTTTCTAGTCAGATGGAACGTTTCTGTCTTTGTAGAAAAGACTCATCTAGAGATGAGTCACAGAAAGGTCCTGGTTGCCATGAAATTACAGACAGAACCATACCAACAAGGTTAATATGCTGATGTACCCTGGCTAGGACGCCCAGGGAGGAAAACACCATCTGAAAAACATTCCGAGTTGGGTGTGGTAGCACATTTCTCTAATCCCAGCACTCAGGAAGGTGAGGCAGAGGATCTTGAGTTGTGAGAATCTCTCTCTGCAGGAGGTGTGTGTGTGTGTGTGTGTGTGTGTGTGTGTGTGTGTGTGTGTGTAGCATGGTAGGGGGAGAATGATACTAATCCGTCTAGGCCAACTTTTAAGAAGTGCACTATGAAAATGTTTTAAGAAATTTGAATACATATACACACTCGTTGGTTTTCCAAGGGTATCTCACTATCTCTATGTCTAGACTTTGATTGATATTTCAGCTTATCAGAATTGTTTAATTATAGGAATTAAGGGAGAATTAAAATGTTGATCTTGAACAAAATGTCTGCAGTCTTGGAATAATGTACTAGATGATACATACACTTATTCATACAAGGACACATAACTCAGTTTTCAAGCTCCTTCAATTAGGCTTAATTTGGGGTTAAAGGTAATTAAGACAACAAATTTGGAGTCCCCCCGTTGTCTTAGGAATCATCTTTAAACACATATGGCTCACAGTACACACTCTTACTCCACATGTGGTCACTATAGAACATGTGTCGTAACCCTGAAAGACAGCGACAGAGTCGCCCATTGGTTTGTGGGGGATATTTAAAGCACTGAATGAAGATAATAGTGCATGGGGTAGAAAAGCTGAACACGCATCTAAGCTCAGCACCCAGGTTCTGTGAGTGTGACCGGCTCCTCAGGCAAACTTAGCGTGCACATAAATGCTGGAAGCAAAGCTTTGGGGAGGGGGAATAAGGTCTTTAAAAAAGATAGCTAGTGAGACATTGGGAGTGGAATTTGAGACAGGCATAGTTTGAGATGGGGAACAGACACGGGCAGCTCTCAGTCAAGTACATGTGCAACTGAATGAAAACTGGAACAAAGCTTGCACTCCCCGGAAGGACAGCACTTGATGGCATCCCTCCACTGGCTGGCAGCTGAGAGGGCAACGGAGATACGCAACAGCTGCATCCCGAAAACACCTGGTGCCAGTTCTTGTGGAAGAACTTTTGTTTTTTTTTTTTTTTTTGAGATTTTAAGGCAGATTTTTTTTTAAAGCAGATCTTTAGGTTTTCATTATCCAAAGGGGGACAGAGTGAGAACAGATGTGGTATGGCTGGGTGTGGTGGTAGAAAAACATCTCACGATGGGTTAAGTCCAACTCTGGAGGCAAACTGAGATGGGGCACAGAGCGAGCGGCCTCTCTCCATATCACGCGGTGGAGTCAAACAGGCCTCCTGTTCTGCCGAATGGAAAGGGGCAAGCATATCAACTTTCCTTCTCACACAGAAAGGCCGAGAGGGCCACAGAAGCTAAATGACTTTTCTTAGACTATGGGAAAAAAAATTTTTGAGGCAGTGATGGAAAAAGGCACTTCCAGTTATAGGTGCCACTGCATACAATTTTTAAAGTAAAAAAAAAAAAAACAAAAAACAAAATCAGCCATCTAGACCAGTAATTCTCCATCTTCCTAAAGCTGCAACCCTTTAGTGCAGTTCCTCATGGTGTGAAAACTCCAACCATAAATTTATTCTGTTGCTACTTCATAACTGTAATTTTGCCCCTGTTATGAATCATGATATAAATATTTGCTATACAGAATGTCTGATATGTGACCCCCCCCAAAGGGGTCACAACCCACAGATTGAGAATCTAGAAGAACAACTACTATAAACTGCATTAGAATACCATCACAGCTATGTGTCTGCCTCAGCCACTTTAACAGCAAAAAGTGCCCTGATAAGTAAAAGGCTCCCTTAATCTCAGCTTTCTCCTTGTCACTGATAGCAGCCCGGGATTGGCAAACCTCTCCGGACTACACAGCCAGCAGGAGCCACCCGCCATCGCCTGCATGTTTGGCTGAAGCAGTGGTTTGCTGATAAGATGTCCGGAGTACACAAATTACTCGGCCAAGACAGTTCAGCCCGAGTTTTCCAGGCAGCACACGGCTTAGAAAATGATTTTTACTCATCCTCTTTGTCAGAAAATAGACTATTGACTCTAGTTTATGCCTCTGGGAAGCTTTTGTGGTCTGAAGAGAAATGCGCATGACAACATGGGAGGTTCCTAATATGGATGAACTTGGGCAAATTTCTACTGGTCAAGCCAAGAAGCCGGTGAAGGGTTACACAGGCCTGAGGCCTAGGCAATAGAATTATGAGGTCTTTGACTCTGAGGGGGAGCACATGCTATCACGAACTAAGGAAAGTCGGCCTATGTTAGGTTTTTTCCTTCTGTTGGGAGAGGATGAGGAAGGAGTCTCTGTTTTTGGTTGATGGAACCACTTTCATTATCATTTCCTTCCTTCCATGAGGCATGATTCCTAGAGCATAGATAGGCGTAGCAGTTATTCTACAGAATCAGTTAATACGAAGTCATTAATGATATTAGCAACTTCAAGTTCCTAACAGACTCTAGAAGCAAGGCTTATGAAGAACACAGATTTGTGAGCAACTAGAGGAAAGAAAGAATAAAATCCATACCCTAGACAAAAGTCATGAAGACAGTGCTAAATCATCAGCAAAAAGCAGGGTTTTTTAAAACATAAGAAACGAAGGTAAAATCCACCATGCCCATCTTTTACGTGAACTGGCATAAACATAATTTCAATCTAAAATATTAGTCTTTTTAAAATTATTTTTATCGAAAAGTACTATGATAGCAAAGAACTATGATAGCGAGGAACAGGTAAGTTTTTTTGTTTGGCTTTGTTTTGTTTTCTGGGCAGTGAGTTCAGTTTTACAGAAGAAAAATAAGTGAAGGAGAAAGATGGCTTGTTAAAACATCCTTTACATACAATTGCAAAACAAATGCCGTGTGCTGTGTTGTAGTTTAAATTGTCTGCATCAGATACTTTTTCATGTGTGTTTGTTTGAGACAAGGTCTTGCCATGCAGCTCTAGCTGGGTAGAATGCACTATCAAGACCGGGCTGGCCTCTAGGGTTCTAGGCATACAGCACCATACCTACCTTCTTAAAATAGAACCTGTGCAATACTTGAAACAGTTTTAACTCTGATTTCTCATTGCTTAGCAATTGTCCATTAAATATCAAAGGTTTTTTTGTAAAAAGGTCACAGAATTTGTTTCAAGTGTGCTACTTGAAATGAGTGAATTTTCTTCTCACTCATTCTTAAAAGAGAAAGGGAAGTTTCTTGTCTACTCAAGTGAAATCATACATTGTTACTCACGTAAGACTAATTCCTATTCCTATAATTCCTTGAGAGGCACAAGATTGTTAATGCCTCCTTCCCAGGGATCACTGTTGATTTGAGCTGCTGGTTCAGAGATGACCCAGTTGTCAAGATACTCTGAAATAATGCGTGGCCATGCCAGCGCTTGTGAAGTCACCCACTTATGAGGTCTCTTTCCAGAAAGTGATCAGCAGGCTCCTTTCAACCCTGCCTGCAGTAGGAATAGGAGAATGAGCTGGTAACATTCAACTAGCAGGCCCATGCTCTGGGACCCTCTCAGCAGTTAAGATGCCCGTGTGACAAGATGTCGAAGGCATCTGTAATACTCTGCATCTTTGATACTGGTGTTTGTTTTCACCATACTAATAAGCGCGATGTCTCTAAACAGCAGGAAGAAAAGTGCCAAGGGGGTCGTGCAAACAGCCGAGGGTAATTTTTAAATAGAGCATGAAATCAAACTAAGAAGAAAGACATTCAAGGGCAAACAGTACTCACGCTGCAGTAGAGGAAGATGCCACTTGATTTAAATGCTACAATCTTTGTGGCATTTACAAGTCAGGAACGATTTCTCATTAGTTACCATGAAGGTCTCCAGAAGCATGTTTGCGTTATAAACTGGAGACAGAATTCCATCAAGGTAATCTTTCAACTGATTGACACCAAACCATACACACTGTTAGCACGCATATTTCTATTTTCAAGGACCTAAAAACTAGAACTTAGGCAAACGTACGCTACGTGAAGTGGTAAGTCACAGATAAGCGGAACTTAACAGCAAAGGAAAAAAACAAACAAACAAACGAAAAACCAAACAAAGCAAACAAGCGGTGCATTCCTGCTTTCTACTGACCCTCTTGAGTTGTTGCTGTAACTGCTCCCTCATGGACTCAGGACAATTGTCCAGCTGGGTCTTCTGCTCGGAGTAAAGCTCCTGAAGCCTCTCTAGCTTTTCCCTCTCAGCATCAAGCTTTACCTTCTCCTGAAGTTCAGAAATCAGAAAATAGAAGAACGGACATTAACCTTCACACCCCAGGCAGGTGCTAGCGGGCATCCCCCGGTGGTAACAAACAGGCACAAGTATACACTAGGAATGAACAAACAAAGCTTGTTAGTGGTTACGGCAAGGAGATCAAAGCAGAATGGAAGACCCTGCCTTCTTCAGCCGGCCTCCTTCACTGCGTAGTGACGATCGCCTGCCGTTCTTCCTTCCCTCCTTCCTGCTACCACATATGGGGGGCAATGGGGAGGGTGAATGCTGGTTAGTGGTCCTCAAGGAACAAGAAATGCCAACCACGTCATATGCTATCCTGGCCAAGAGTCCTCTGTCAGAAAACTGGATAAAAGAAGGGGACCATTTATTTACCTTGAGGTACTGTCATGGTCTGAACTGCTAGAGCATTTGCTAGCCGGCTTCGGGAAACTACTGCAGCCTGTTCTCAGGTCGGAAGTGCTTTAGACACACTCCTGGCAGCCTCCTCATATGAAAGGGTTCTAGCAATGGGGAGAGCTCAGAGATAAAACGAGGACATCCAGAGAAAAGTTCTAATGAAGACACCGAGAGAGGAGAAACGATTGCCACATTGACTCAAGCAGAGATGGAGGGAAATCAGGCAGATTGGACACAAGGCTGAGACCCTGACCCTGCAGACACAGGTGTCCTTACAGTGATCCCCCCCACACACACACCAAAAAAAAAAAAAAAAAAAAAAAAAAAAAAAAAAAAAAAAAAAAAAAAAAAAAAACAATGAAGGCATAGATTGTGAAATGAAGGAGAGAGCCCAAGAGCCAGCAGAGAAAAGGAGGAAGAGACAGTTAAATCCCTGTGTCACACATGCCAAAGTGACTCTGTGATCTAACTGGCAGATACTATATGCAGCGGTGGTGTGGCCCGATGAGGCCCTCTTGAACTGAACACTATTTGAAGGGAAGCTTGGGCAAGATTCTCTCATGTGTGACTTTCAGTGTAAACAAATCCCCTGTGATTTAACCCTCATCAGTAAGATATAACATCGTTTACAAAGATGATGATTTGAAGTAGTTCTGTGACAATGGCCATTCTGTAATTTTTTTTATAAAAATGGCCACGATTTCCTCCATAGACACATACCTAGACTCTTGAGAAAGATGTTATGGTTCAAACCTAAAGCAGGCTAACATTAACATCCATCTGGATTCAGGTGAGTCTCCACTTTTTTTGAGGTGATTTTAAGTTTTCAAAGGTATTTTACGAAATCGTTTTATTCTTCTCGAAATAATTGAACCAGGAGGTCATAAACTTGAAAACCCTACCCCATTTATCAATTTAGGATAATTCCACAACCACGTTAACAAACGACAAGACAATGCCTCCAGGCTCCATTGGCCCACTGGCCCGCTGCGTGGCTAGGAGAAAGCCCGGGCACAGGTAAGAGAGAAGCTGTGTACAAAGAGTATAATGCACCAGTACCTGCAAGGTCCACTCACTGGTTTCAGAACCAATATCTGTCCCTTAATAGAAACAGCAACACACAACGCTTGCTGATTTCTAGCTAAGAAAGTGTTATTTATTTCCAGTGAATCAAAGCCAATCTGATTCACACAGCAGAAGTGTATCCAAAGAGTTCTATTTCTAAATACCGTGTCATCAGGTTGGTTCTACTCAGAAAGTTAAGAAAGTTAAAAAAAAAAATCAAAGACTACACCTTATCATTAAATATCAAAGGGGAAAGACCTACAATGTAAAGCTATTCTGATAGGAAACAGTAATGCTATATTAAGATATTGGGTAATATAGGAAGAAAACCACTGCTGGGCGACACCAGTCTCAAATCCAAAGACACTACCAAAGCGTTGCTCTATGTGCTCAGTATTCCTAATTGTTAACAATAAACACAAAGAGAAGTACCTCATGTTTACATAGTGTCTTCTGTCGGAGATGCTGGAAGCGTTTCACAATTCCATACAAGGGCGCAGTTAAGAGAATTATGCAAGCAGGCACCATCTGAGCCTTCTGCAGTTTCTCCCGGTGAGCCAGTGCTCTGACTACTAGCCTGCTCCCAGAGCAGTTCAGTGGGGCCAAAGCCAGGACAGAGGAAGTGAGAGAGGGGAAGGATGCAGGGAGGATTAGTGGCAGGTGGGCTCAAGCTGACTGCAGAGGTGACATCACTCCCTGGGAGCTCTGGCTAGAACAACTTTGGGCCAAAAAGAAATTAATATTCCTCTGTTCTATTGATAGCGCAGGAAGTTTTCAAAGGAAAATTATTGAAGGGACTTCATAACTAGCACATCACCTTCCACAAGGAAGGAAAGAAATAATAAATATTCTAGAGTCTGGGAATTTCTTGCTTTCCACATGCAAATTATGAAAATGGAGGGTTATTCCCTTTCCCAGGCTTATGAGAGTCCTATAGACTAGACACCTATTCTACAGACAATAGACATAGTTGTATTTTCCAAACACCAAAGTAAAAATGAATATGATTTTTTTTAAAAAGCTTATTTTTTCATTTAAGATTTAAGTCGATTTTAAAGAAACAAATTACTTTAAAATGTAATGAATTTTTCTTTGTTGAAAAATAAGGTTATATAAAGACAAGCTATTCTCCAGCAAAAACCCAGTTTACAAGGAGACACTCGTAAATCCAAGAACAAAATAATATGACATCAGAGGTTGGCTGCTCCTTTAGGGACCATTTTCTGTTCTGGGTTGACCTTGTTTTCTGGCAACGCAGGGGCAAAATTCAGTCGGGTCAATGCCCATTCCTAGGTCCTGTCTGTATTGAACATTTAAGGCAGCTCTTCCTAAAGTTTTCTACTTGTATAAAGTTCATGGTAATTTATTCACAGATAGTAGAAATAATTGCATAAATGCTGGCTTGTGCAGTTGTCCCTCAATACCTTGAAGAGATTGAGTCCACGCATGCTCAAACTTTTTACAAAATGGTGTAGCATGTACATGTAACCCACTCGATCCTTCTGCACAGCTTAAATCACCTCTAGATTATTTATTATATTTCATACAATTCAAATGATGTGCAAACAGTTGTTATACGGAATTGGGCGAGGAATAATGACAGGAACTCTACGTGTGTTTAGTACAGATGCCTGATGCTGTTTTTAGTATCATCGACTCTTGGCTAGTTGAATTTGTGGATGTGGAATGCAAGGATGCAGACAGCTGACTGTATTTGTTTTTGCAGAGGACTTGTTCATTCACTCAGTAAAGATGAAAAGAGAATGGAAGATGGACAAAAGAAGGCTGTTCATTCTCTTTTCACTGCAAAATGCTTTCAGCCCTGTGGTTCCCTGCCCTGGTTACTCCATGGAATAGTACAGTAGGGATTTCCACATCCTATTTCAAACGTCCACTCAGTCAGAAACTGAGATTTAAGACAGACTGAGAAACATTTTTAAATAATCTTTTTGCTTTTCCTCCATGTTGCCAGATTGAGAACTTCTGGCTTAGTCGTCTGGAACTAGGAGAGGCAAAGGCGTTTACAACTTTATTTTTCTAAGGACACCAGCCAATAATTCAAAATCAATCAAATATCGTTCGTATGGGCTGGGGAAACAATTCAAGATTGAGGTCCCGAGTCTGTGTGTCCCAAGCCCACGTGAGGCAGATGTGATAGCATGTGACTGTAATACCATCACTGCTCCAGCGAGGTGGAAGGTGGAGTCTGCAGTAGCCCGGGGGTCAGCTGGCCTGGTGTCCGCTGCAGTGACCAAAGGCTCATCTCAACTGATGAGGATGAAAACCCAAGGTAGCGGTCTGATCTCACTTTAGGGTCATGGTACACAGGTACCCATGCTCTGACAGTATAGCACACTCAAAAAAAAAAAAAAAAAAACCTTCCTAAAGTAATTGATCCTACATTCTGAACTTCAGAGCATAAGAAGCCTCTCTGGGACTGGAGAGATGGCTCAAAGGTTAACACCACTGACTGTTTTTCCAGGGTTCTTGAGTTCAATTCCCAGTAACCACATGGTGGCTCATAACTACCTATAATAAGATCTGGTGCTCTCTTCTGGGTGCAAGAAGAACACTGTATATATAATAAATAAATAAATCTTCAAAAAACAACAACAAAAACCCAACAACAACAACAACAAAAAAGTCTCTCTTATGAGTAAATTCCCCAAGAATGAACTGTGACAGATCCTACAGTCCAGTAACATCCAGGAAGGAGGGTAGAGTTCAAGTTCAGGTGCCAATGACTATTTCCAAATCATACGCATGACCAGGAGTCTGTTTAAGTTTACTTTAAACAATGCGAATTCATATGCAAGAGTGGCCAACATTTGTTAAAGGAAGAAGTCTTTATCATGATAGGTCTTTTGGTTAAAAGATTTACATAAGTTGTCCTCTTCTTGACTGTATTTTTGAAGAGGGAAACTGAAATTTAACTTGCTGAGTTTCTGTAAATTCCAATGGCAAATTTCTAATGGTATACCCAAAATATCCTAAGTACAGTGACAAAGATCATTGTACCACACATGTAAGCCTTCAACTCTTCATAAGCAGGTGTTTCTACGTCACCCTAAAAAGATGCCAGATAAAATAAAGGACATCCAGTTACATTTGATTTCAAATAAATAGCTCAGATTTTAGTATAAGCATGATCTAAGAATTGCCGGAGGAATAGATTAAAGATATTCTCGATTTACCTGACTTTCAAGCATGATGGATTTTCTGGTAATTAAATTTGCTACTTCTTCCAATTCTACTAGCTTTAAAAAAATGGTATCAAGTGTACATGCACTTGGATGCCCACAGAAGCTGGAGGAGGCCCGGCACTAGCTGTTGTTAGCTGCACTCTGTGGGTGCTGTGAGCTGGAGTCCAGTCCTTTGCAGGCCACATATCTTCCTTTCTAAAAGTACTATCTCATTTCCAGGCTCTTGAGGGTTCCCCAATATCTACCATCAGTTTATACTGGAATTTCTCTGTAGTGGGATAGCATAATTTCTCTGGATAGAACTCTTTAAAAAAGGGGGAGGAAATAGTATCAAGAATTAAATTCGCAGGGCAGTGGTGGTGCATACCTTTAATCCAGCACTTGGGAGACAAGAGTCAGGAAGATCTCTGTGAGTTTGAGGCCAGCCTGCTCTACAAGAGCTAGTTCCAAGATAGGTTCCAAAGTACAGAGAAAGCCTGTCTTGAAAAACAAAACAAAACAAAACAAAAAAAAAAAAGAATTAAAGTCCACCTCTGTAATTTTCAAATGCCTCCACTCAGACCACGGCACAGAAGAAGGTGCTCAGGCTGCATTGGTATGTGGCGCTCCTGCTCAGGTTTCAACTGATGCAGCAAGGTGTTAAACCTGTGATACTAAGTCCTGCACGCTGAGGGGTGGACCTTCTAGAGCTTTCCTCAAACACCCTGAGCAGCCCTTTCCTTCCTGTTCCTAAAAGCCTGTGTTGGCTTGGGATAGACTCACAGATTAGCCAACAGATGAGCCAAGCTTTCAAACCTGCAATCACTTACTTGACCTTTATTTACACAGTTAACAAGTATTCTGTGTATAAAAACAGGTAAATCTCAACAGAGGACTTCTGTAATCAAAATCACTAGGGGAAAAAAAAAAAAAGACCTATCTGGAATCCAGCTGGTTTAATCCCCACATCCCATGATCTAATTCCACTTCCTTTAGCCAGGGAGCTGACTTTGAAATGTAAGAAAGAGGCCCTGGAAGGGCCAGTTCCTCCTAACCCTGACTGTGACCTGGCAAATGTGCTGTGGTCCGGGTATTAACACCTCAGAGGAATGTGAGCCAGGCCCGGCTGCCTTCCCCCCCTCCGTCCCCTCCCCCCAAGGAAAGGCAGGGAGGAAGCAGCAGGTACTTTGGCAAGATAATAACGAGAAATAAACGCACTTTACGTGCAGCAATATTTGCTTATTGTAGAAAAGCTAGGCCATCAGAGCTTTCGTTGTCATCCAGGAGTAGGTCATGGCCCACGCCTCAGCTCAGAGCTCAGCGTGTGTAGACAAGCACAGCCACAGTGCCACAATGTGGACACCAAAGCATGAGGAGACAAAGGGTCCACCTTCAAAGGGAAGGACGGCTTGAGTTTTATGGTTACCATCTGGGTAATGGAGAGAATTTAAGAAAAGGGAGGAAGTGGGGCCTTCCCTTTAAAGACTGTGTTTGATTTTGCACCCTCGTGACTACTGTACTTGTTATAGTCTAAAATACACAGACGACATGCAGAAACACAGATCTCCAAAGAGAGGAAGTTGGGAAGTTATTTTTAATATAGTCAAAAATAGACAAAGATAGAAGAAAAAAACATATATAGCAGACTTCCACACTTTCTCCTAAATCAAGCTTTGCTCTTGAAGAAGGAATAGAGAAAAGTAGGAGAATTCTCAACCTTTCCAAACCCAGCCTGGTTTATGGGGAATGTAAGAGCTTGGGTATAGGGGGCGTATAGCCTCCCCACCTTGTCATCAAGGTAAGCAGTCTCCTCCCCTTTCTTAATAAGATGCAAAAAAAAAAAAAAAAGATGACGGGCTTTTGGTTTATTGCCTTACTAAATAAACATCCCTTCTGAGTTCCTGTTGAAGCTAGGGACTCATATTTGTTCAGGGTTTATCCATGTTTATAGTGGCTGTGTGTGTGATATGGTTACTATCCCAGAATAGCAACAGTCAGGGACTCTCAAGAGTCACCGTCAAACAAACTGACCATGGTTCCTTAAGAGGAGTGAAAGGTAGACCAGGAAGCAACAACAAAAGTTCAGTAAATGTACAATAAAATATATTATCCATATTTTATCATATATGTAGAATTACATGTATATGTGACATTTTATGTAGTGACATATAATTGCCGTGTCTAATATGTACAATATTAAGTAAGTAAAATAAAATAATATATTATCCATATTTTATCATATATGTAGAATTACATGTATATGTGACATTTTATGTAGTGACATATAATTGCCATGTCTAATATGTACAATATTAAGTAAGTAAAATAAAATAGTCCCCAAACCAGGTAAAATGATTAAAATGAAAGACCAGTCTCGAGGGCCAAGAAAACACTGTCAGTAATTTCATATCAAGATCCGAATTCTTTTATGATATTAAGCAGTTTTTTTGTGCTTCTAGGCCTCCCTTGTCTGCAACAAGCTAGTGCAGGGGGGCTAGAGAGATGACTCTGTAGTTAAGAGCACTGACTTCTGCTCCAGAAGACCAGGGTTCAATACCCAATAACCACACAACGGCTCACAACCATCAATATAAAACTCCAGTTCCAGGGGGATTCTGATGCCTTCTCTTGATTCCATGGGGACTGCACACACCGTGCACAGACATATATTCAGGCAGAATATGCTATACATGAAATAAAAGTAAATAAAATCTCAAGAAAGAAAATAGAACAGAAGTAGATCAGAATGAGAGGACGTGCTGGGAGCATCTGAATCAGAGCTTGCCCACTCGGGATATCTTTGGGTTTTACTTTCCTCGTTCCCCACTTCATGTCTGAGCAAAGTGACAGGTGTGTGGAAAGGGAACACAATCCAGAAGGGCAAAGGCCACTTCCTCCTTCTGTCTTACACTCTGGCTCGCCTGGCACTGTGAGCACAGGCCTCTGGCATGCGCACCTGAGCAGCCGATCCCAGCTGTCCTGACACTTGGCTACAAGCAGCTCTTCAGCAGGTGTTTGGCTCAGTTGCCTTTTGTCATGCCCAGCCTGGACTGGCTGTTAGCAGGGGAGTCCAAGGACAATATTCCCAGAGTACACTGGGCAGCGCTTTGGAGGCTACTACAAGCTGGATAAACAGTGGTAACAGTGCTTCTCCTGTCTAGTTGGTTGGAGAGGGAAATAAATATCTAATAATCCCCCCAAATGCAAATAATAAAGTAGGATGATAAAAGGAATAAAAGAACAATAGCAGGAGGGACTAGAGACTATGGGGAAACCTTTCTGGAAAGCTAACAGTAAAGCTGTATCCTTGAAGACAGAAACAGTGCGGACTGTGACGAGAGATCCAGGTGGGGAAAGCTGAGAATGGCCTGGGTGGGGAGGGGGTGAGGCAGAGAGAGGGTGGAGCTCAGAACAGTGAGGAAGCCCTGGTGAAACTGGTGTCAAGTGGGGACGAGGGTGACAGTCCACAGGAAAATTTAGGTGTGTATAACACTCCCCATGCTACAGATTTTAAAGAATTCTGTGATCTGATTTCCATTTAAAAAACAAAGAACTAGCATGATTAGCATGGCTGACAGATGTGAAGGGAATGGGCTAAGGAAGGGAAGGGAAGGAAAGGGGCTGAAGAGGTAAAAGACAAAGGGCAACAACTTTGATGACTTCAAAGAGAATGTTGCCAGGGAGACATAAAGTCTCTGGTAATTGAGAAACACTGTGGTCATGAGTTATGGTGAAGGGGAGCGTTAAAGTCAGGATCCAGGTTCCTGCTGGAGCCGTCAAACAGGTAGATGTGAAAGCTTAGATTCAGAAAGCTGGAGGATGTGTGTAGAAGGGCCACAGAGGTGGCTCACAAGGAGTAGGGGATCAAGAGTAACATGGTGGAGGTGTGCAGTCGAAAGTCGCTCCTGTGGGGAGTGTCAGGTAGGCTATACAAGTTCAGAAAAGAGGTATGGGCATGGGTACATGTCAGTCACTGGCATTCCAGGCTGTTTGAAGCCGTGGCCCTCTAAGAAATACCAGGATAAAGAAACTGAGTTCAGAACACAGGTAGATACCAGAGAGATGAGAGTAAGAGAAGGGAGGCTGAGGAAATATCTCACTCAATACAGTGTTTGCCATGAAAACGGAAGGATTCCCAAACCCACATTTAAAAATGTCTGTATGTGGTGGCACACTGGGAAGGCAGGGACAGGTGATCTCTGGGGCTCTCTGGCCAGCCAACTTAGCTTAATTGATGACTTACAAGCCAGTGAGAGACCCTGCCTCAAAGAAACAAGGTGGGAACCAGGGCAATGCCTCAGCAGGCAAGAACATTAACTTCCTGTATAACCCGATGACCAGTTTTGTTCCCGATAATCCACATGGCAACTCCTATAAGCTGTTTTCTGACCTCCACACACGTGCCATAGAGTGTTCACAAACAGAATAATATTTTTAAAGAACACGGCAGACGGGGCCTGAAGAACAACACCCAAGGTTGACTTGTGCCCTCCACAGGAGCCTGTACACATGTGCACTGCCCCTCCCCCACAAACATAATGCAAGAGAAAGAATACCAGAAGAAGATGAGCTACAGGGCAAAGTTGGAGAAGGCTGGGGGGCGGGGAGAAGCTAAGAGAAAAAAATTGTCCACAAGAGTCTGAAAGGCCCACAGTGGGCTGGGAAGAGCTGAAGTCCATGGGAGTCTGAAAAGGAGAAATTCGATGGCGTGGTGGAGACTAAGCCAACTGGAATGGGAAGGATGCTGAACAGGCAAATAAAGAGGAGACACAGTGTCTGCCAGTAAAATTGTCTGAGAACTTTGGGATGCGGAGCGAGGGTATCTATTTTAACTGATGCTTTTCTAAGATAATAACAGCAGTATGCTACCCGTACAGGTGTGGTAAACTGGCAAGTTTTGTGCAGAAAAGCTGAAGACTTGAGAGGCAGCAGGGGTCGGCTGAACACAGAGGTCAGGAATTCCTGCGTCAGAAAATGCTGTTCGGCTGTGGCTGTTTAGAATGTGTAGTGACACCCATCTGGCAGTCTTTGTTTCCAGTCCCCTGCCCCCCAGTCCTCCTTGGGAGCCCCTTCCCCATTTTTCACATCATGTGGTGAGAGACAATAACTCCACCTGCCAAGGCCCACTAATCCCCTAACAGCTGCAGGATCTGCTCCAGGCCCTGAACTTCCTTCTTGAATAGCTTGGCAGGAGGGATGGTGGGATGAAGCGGCCTTCTGGGTTTGTTTCTGCCAATGCTGTGGGATTTTCACCTCTACCTTAGGTCTCAAACACAGCCCAGCTTTCCCTGGGAAGTCAGACCCAGCATTAGCCCAACTAGCTTCACTTTTGTGAGTCTGATGCCAATGACAGAGGAAGACATGTGATGTGGAGACCGAGCTATAGGCTATGCACAGATAAAGTCACACTGGTGGGAGAGGCAGAGTGTCCACAGGGGACACAATGCCCTATTCTCAGGCCCCACGAGGTTTCCATCAAACTGCAGTATGATTAATTACTACAATCAATTTAATTGATACCTTTGAATACCAAAACAAGATATTTGATACCACCAACACAAGTTTCTGGATATCTCAATACAAAGGCTGGGAATGAGAAGACAAGCCATTAACTGAGACTGCCCATACACCTTTAGTGTGTGTATGTGTGTTGGGGGGGGGAGCACTCACATGCCATGGCGTACATGTGGGAGTCAGAGAACATCAGCTGTTAGTCGTTTCTTTCACTTTGAGCCAGGGTCTTTCTTGTTTTGACACTGTGTTGTGGATTCCAGGCTACCTGGCCCAAGAGCTTCTTGGGGAGTCTCCTGCCTCTACTTCCCATCTTGCTAAAAGAATGCTGGCATTACAGACACATGCCTCCATGTCTGCCTTTTCCCTTGGGTTCAAAAGACCCTAACTCAGGTGGCCAAGCTTGCACAGCTAAGGCTCTCCCTTTCTGAGTCATCCGTCTCCCCAGTCCCATATATCAGGGTCATACACTTCACTCTTTGATTTGACTGTGAGTTAGAGACAAACATGCCCACTATTCAAATAGGTTCTTTTGAATTTCCAAGGCTGATCATAGAAGAAGCGTATGCAGAGTTTGAAATGAAAAGGCTGTGCAGTAATTAATTTTGACATCCAGAAAATCAGAAAATGAAGTGGAATGTGTACAGCAGCTTCCGGTTCTCATCAAGTGATTCTGAGCTCAGCCTTTGGCAATGAGATCCAATGCTCTTGTTTACAGGTCTCAAACACACAGGGGTCTTAAAAGGAAGTCACATGAGCAGTAGAACTGACTCAAATTGAAACTTTTTGTTGTTGTTGTTGCTGTTTTTCTTTGTCTAATAGAGAACTAGATAGACAGGGAAGAATGTGTCAAATCTTGTTTCTTTCTTGCTAACCCAATTTGGAATTTTAGGCTTAGTCCAGCTGTTCCTAAATCATAATGGAAGCGGAATGCATATTATCTCCACGAGGGGGAAATTCCCCACCAACAAGCTAACACTTTTAATTCTAACTTCTGCCAATTATTTTCCATGTTTTCTCTAGTGGCCATCAGCTAATGTTTAAGTTGCGGCCTGAAACACATAAATAAGACCTCAGCACGGTGTCATCTGTGGCCTGCAGATCACTTGGCAGTGTGTGGGGACCGCCCCTGAAGACAGCAGCACCTTTGTTCAAGGAACAGTGCACTTGCATTGGTGACAATGGCAAGGCCGGGAATTTGAGATGAATGGGAACCATTCATCTTATTAATGAACAGAAAAGTAAACAGAAATGAGGAGCCACTGTTTGACTATGCCCAAGCCACCCTGCAAGGGCCTCAGTGATATACATACTCGGTGCACTAAAAATAATAAACAATTAGAGCAAACAAACAAACAAACACCGGTAGACTCAGCAAAGGTTAATGGGGAAAAGGAACTGACTCATACGCAAGACCAGGCTGCCATGACATATCAGGGTTTCTCAGCATCTACTGCCTATTACCTGGCATGTCTTTGCCTTTTTTTTGTTTGTTTGCGTGTGACAATAGAGGACCTTAGAACTTTTTCTAAAGCCACATTATTCGGCCCAAATCATGCAATTCCATTTAACATTTAAATTCCAGTAGTCGGAACACCTGCCTTTCCCGTAGAAAACGCGTTCTAATATTGTCCGTTTACCTTGGTCTTTTCGCCTACGATGTTCTTCTCCAGTTCTGTGATTTTCCGGTTCAGATGATCCAGAATCTCCTTCTCCTTCATGAGCTCAGCCGTCTCAGATTTCTGCTCTCCATCCAAAAGAGCACATTCCATATCCAACTAAGGACATAAAAGAAAGCTCAGAAACATCTCACCTTCAGGAACGGCTGCCCACCGAGAGGTGCAGGTTTAACAGATTCTCAACAAGTGTTACTGACCAGTCAGACTGTGGGGTTCAGGCATGAAATCTGGGGTGCCTGCCTAAGAAAGCTGGGGCAGCCCACTATGTTTTGGCTTAAAAAGCTAGTCGCCTGAACACTTCACTTTTCTATGGACACCTCTCCTCAGTAATATTTGGCCTAATTGCCTAGGCTTTAGCTCAAGAGTAAGCTGCCTGGAATACAGCCAGCTGGTCCTTGTCCCTGGAGTCGGAGGAGTGAGCGTTATCCCAGTCCCCATAAAAGAGGCCCACATTCCTAGAGGATTCCGGGGGGGGGGTAGTACAGGAGATGACAGGTGAGGACTCCAGTCCCCTCACTGGGCACCATCTGTGAGTGCTGACTGCGCCTCTCACGCCAGGCAGGATTCCATGCTTTCTGCCACTCCATACGATGGCAATATTACGTGTGTCACTACCTTCTACTTCTACTAAATGAGCGAGCCTACCTCCTGTTCTGCAAATCTGTAGAAAGTTAGCTTCCTGTTTAATTCACATGTGAAGTGAATCCTTTAATAGTACCTACATGATACTAATGCATAGTAAGAATGCTCAGAAAATGTTAGCTGAATTTGAACTTGAACACTTCATAGATAGAGGTTAATTTAGCAACTGGCCTTGCAAACTGCAAAAGCACATATTGTAACAAATCAAAAAAGTTTGGCTAGATATAAAGTGAATTAAAGCTGGCTTAATATGTTTATGTCATCAGATTTCACAGCATACACACACACACACGCATGTGCACACACACACTCTCACACACAAAATGTGAGACAGGGCACTCTACAAATGATTCCCACTGAGTAAGTGTTTGCTCATGTTGATCTCTGTGAATTCACTTCTCAGGCTTCTTCCACAGCAAGAAGAACTATCTAAGCTGATGGGAAAAAAAGAGAAAAGGGCCAGAGTAAACGGTGAGCTCCCAGCTTATACCTCTCTGGAGGATTCATCCATTTGGTCATTTATATCTTTGATTTTCTGTTCAAGTTCCTCAAGGTTGTTCAGAATAACCATCCGGGCATCTTCCATTGCAGCCAACTCCTGAGTCCTCTGTTCCTCACCTATATCCTCTGGGGTCTGTGGTCAAGAAAAACAGACATGGGTTATCCACACTTCAGTTCTAGAATTTTCCTATTTGACTGAAAAAGCAGCTGCAAGGATTAATGTGTCCATGTTGCTCCACGTGGAATGCCTGGGAGGGCAAGCCTGAGCTACATGAAATCTCTCTCTATCAAATGAAATATATCGGTCAGAAAGCATTTTAAAGAGCACCTGGGCAGTTTCATTGACCCACGATGTATTTTCTCACAGAGACTACGCTGCTCTACGCAATTATATACCCAGACAAGAGCCAACAAACCAACTTCCATTCACAAATGTATATCCTTTTACTGCTCAAAGGACTAAGAGGCTATCCAGACCAGGAAGTGGCAGAAGGCAGAGGTGAAGTAGCTTCTCCAGTGTTATAAAGTTCAACACACACAGCAGGGAACCAGAGACGAGGCAGGGCCTTTGACACCCTCCTTCAGGCGATCTGCTTGTTGCTATGTTGCTGGCTTCCTTAGAAGCTCCACCTGTAGCAGCCACACTGCTAGGTCTTGCTATGCGGGCTGCCTCTGAATAAATATTTGTACTTATTTATTCTCTTCTAACACAAGGCGGACATCAGTTTTGACATGGTCATGCCATACAATGTCAAGCGGCATATTTGATACTTCTAGTGGATGCCCCGTGTATTGTATTAGTTCACTCTTCACTAACCTCATCTTATAGACAGTCTTCTTATGTGGTTAAGACAT
Organism: Alexandromys fortis; assembly: GCF_014885135.2. NCBI lineage: Eukaryota > Metazoa > Chordata > Mammalia > Rodentia > Cricetidae > Alexandromys > Alexandromys fortis. Next base: position 31,545,368 of record NW_026067944.1, read on the forward strand.
CAACGGAACAGAAAATAAGATACAGGTTACCACTGAGTTCATGGGATAGCCCAGGATTCAAGGAAAGCAATAAGAATGTTCAACACATGGAGGGACAGTGTATTTTTATGGTCTCATCCATTTAATAGTAAACGGGGGTAGGGGAAGAAAAAAATGCTATAGATGATGTACAAAGCCCAACATGCCCACTGCTTAAAAAGAAAACAGATTGTATCAAAACTGCCTCTTCTCCCCAGGACTTTGGATTAGCTATCTTGAGTGCCTCCTGGAGGAGATAGAAAACTTTACATAAGAACAGAGATGCCAGGGTGTTTTAATAATATTTAATTTTTACATATCTCTTGGAAGAAAGCGATTTTTGGATGAGTAAGTTGTGACCAAATAGTCCACAACTCAAAAATGCAAACAGCAGTCCAATTCAGTAAATTCTTGAGGAGTCTTCTTTAATAGTTAAAAGGACCATTCACAGGACATGGTGGCAACCCCAGGATGGGGGGAGAACTGTTGCTACTTCCTGAACAGCCTGATTCACACAGCAAGGATGAGGCCAGCCAGGGCCACATAGCAGACCAGGTCTCAGAAAACCAAACCAAACCGACCAACCATCCAACCAAGCAAACAATGGAACAATCAACCAACCAAACAACCAAGCAAACAAACAAACAACCATACAAACATCATAGTAATTATTGTATCCAGACAATCACTGCACCTAAGAGAACTTTACTGGGTTCATTTAATTTGTTCCCTAATCCTGATATAACTTTTAAAAATGTCTACCAAGTCATATTCCACAGGCAGAGACAAGCAGATCTCTGAATTTAAGATCATCAGTCTGCTCCAGTGAGTTGTAGGCCAGCTCTAACACAAAGACAGACACTACCTCACTGGGACTCCACTACAGCTTCCATGACAAGATGATATTTCTTTTAAATTTTATTTTATTTTGGGGGGAGCTTGCAAGGGAAGAGGGAGGATATGAGAAAATGGGTAGATGAAGCGAACCAGGGTGTAAGATGTGAAATCCACAGAGAAACAATAGAAATTTTTTTAAAAAAAATATAAAATCTATATCTCAGTAGGTTAGAACAAAGACACACGGGCCTTTCGAGTTTTGACGTTTAATTTTTGTATTGTCATTTTAAATTTACTATCTCACCAACAAACTAAACAACTGCTGACCTTTCCATCAAGAAGAGTGGAGTTTGTTGTCTTATATTCAGGTGCTTGGTTAGGGCTGGGAGGAATGTCTAACAGTGAAGGGTGCCCAACCTCACTGCCTAGTAAATGCAGCAGGAAAGGCCCTAAAGTATCCTGTCGGGCCAGCATTGCATCTTAGGTTTCTACTTCCAAAATGGTTTAAATATATCTGTCACCAGTGGAAGCAAAGCACTAAGAGAAGACAAAACAAGCTCACAGTCTGTACACTTTGTAGGGCAAGGAGGGAAGATAATTAACAATAGAAATGCTAAGTGTTTACATGACTCAGAGATTTTAGAAACTCTATCACAATGGGCATATTTAGAGGCTGCTTTCTGCAATAAGGGTACAAACAAGGATTTTTTTTTTTGGAAGCTGTTGGGATAAATTCAAGAGGCATTTTAAAACTGAATGATTTCATTTGTTTGAAGATTTTTTTTTTGTCTGTTTTGCCCGAATGCATATCTGTGCCCAAGGAGACCGTCAAATCCCCTGGAACTGGAGTTATACCAGCTGTGGGCCATCTGAGGTGGGTACTGGGAATCGAACCCAAATCCTCTGTGGGAGCAGCAAATACTCTTAACCAGTGAGATAGCTCTCCAGCCACCAAACTGAATGCTTTGAGACAGAATAGAAGAAAAGTTTTATTGCAATCTCATTAATTAACAGAATAAAGAAAATCAGTGGAGAACCAAACCCGAGACAGGAGATGGATAGCTTTAATTACAGGGTAACAAAAAGGTGAAATTTGTAAACTCATTACCCTCTATTCAATTGTGGGCTGTATTTTTATAGTAAGGTATAGAACTGCACTGGTATGTGCAGGAGCAAAGACATCATCTTGGAGGTAACTTGGTCCATGGAGAGAAAAAGAAGAGAGGGTAGGAATAAGACGATTTCTCCTCCTGCCACTCTTTGTAGACCTTGGGCAGCCTGCAGAGGTGTGTGGCTTTGCACTGTAGATGGAACAATTACTGAAAAATGGGTCAGGAGCTTGTCTATGAGTCAGCTGCCTCAGACGGTGCTAGAGAGCGTCACAAAGACCATTCAGATGAGTGTATAGCCAAGGACATGAACACCTTTCAGTGTTAGGGAATCTAAGGTCCTGACTGGCAAATTTCAGGTGTCCCAAAGATCATAAAAATCTTTTTCAGGACAGATTTTGAGTGTTTTTTTTTTTGTTGTTGTTGTTGTTTTGTTTTTTGTTTGTTTTTTTTAAACTAGGCCTCTCTTGTCAACTTTCCCACCTACCAGTTTAACAAGCACCGTACTTCATGAAGCAAATAATCCAGCTGCACAGTACTAGGAAAAGAAGGACAGACACCCCACATTTAGGGCCAGGAGGTTTGTCTAAGTTTCCTGTTTCTGCTCTTGAGTTATGACGCGCCTGTTTTTGAAAAGCAGATGAACACCTACCTCCTGTCACCCATCCCCCTCTCATCTGTACCCTAATATGCTTGGTAGCCATCTGAGATGAGTTCCATGTTTTCTGTATCTACCAACATAGTCCGAGACAATAGATCCTGCAGCATCTCCAGGGCCTCCAATTTCAAAAGACCTTATCTGAGCAAATGAAAACCTCTGCCAGGATCTATTTGTTTAGACAAGCTTGTCAGAGCCTTCTCCCAGAAGACTGCCTTTAGAATGCACAGCTCAACGATTTTAACAAAATCAAGCCACTCTCTATGAAGGAGAATAGGAAATGAAACTGATAGAAAGGCACAAATCTGTAAGGAAGTGACTGATGACAATTGCCCAAGGTCTCAGAGGGGTCGCTTACTTTTCCTGAGTATCCAATAACTCGTTCAAAAAATATATTAATTTATGTATACAGGTGTTTTGTTTTCATGTAGGCCTCTGTACCATGTGCATATAGTATCCATGGAAACCGGAAGAGTACATCTCATTCCCTAGAAGTGGAGGACAGAAGACTGTTTCCGGCCACGTGGATGCTGGGAATATACCCAGGTCCTCTGGAAGAGCAACCAGTGCTCTTAAACACTGAGCCATCTCTTCAGCCCCAACACAGTATCTTTTCATTCCTCGATCCTCCCTCCATCTTTTCATCCGAATTGCTAAGTTTCAGCTTGCCAGCAGGAAAGCCAAACATGCTACTGAGAACTTCTCCCCTCTGAGAATTTATCTAAGATAAATATGGCATGAGAAGGGAGAAGTGACTGAAGAACACAATGCATGTAATCCGCCACAGGCCTGACATGTAGCCGGAGGTGCTCAGTAATATGTAAGGAAAGTATTGCTATATAGTTAAACTAAAAAAATAAAATTGCACATATAAGCTTCTTTAAATCCTTGTGAACACTAGTTTTAGGACTAAGTACCATGCTGTCAAATTCTAATGTACCTTTATAAAGTCAATACTGCTACTATTAATATTTGCATTTTTGTTCAGGGTTGGTCGTGTGTGTGTGTGGGGGGGGGTCTTCTTTTTGTGGGTAGTGCTGGGCATTAAACCCAGGGTTTGGCGTGAGCCTTTTAACCACTGAATTATACCCCCGATGTTTTTCTTAAAGAACCAGTATTGGGCTGGAGAGATGGCTTAAGGGTTAAAAGCACTTCTTCCTCTTATAGAGGACCCAGGTTCAATTCCCAAAAACATGGTTGCTGAGAAGCATCTGTAACTCCAGTCCCAGGGAACCAATGCCTTCTTCATTAAAGGATCTTTTGTTATTATTCTGTTGCCATGAGGGACACAATTTTAAGATGACATTATATTAAGACCTACTTTAATTAGTAAACCCTATTTGTTTTTAAATAAATAAACCTACCTCATACTTGTGGTAGCATTTTTCCCTCTTATTTTGGTATTTTAATTTAGCTAAATGAAATGTATCTTTAATTCTAAGTAGCCTCTTTGTAGAAAAGATGGTAGAAAAATTCTAGAAACCATCCTAGAAAACAAAAATTCTTAATCTATGGGGGAAAAAAACACTAAGAAAGCCACAGAACTTCATTTTTAAAACCCTCAAACTTGGAAGATATTTGTAAACCAATATTCAATCAGAAGACTAGGTAATAGTTATGACTACCAGTAAATATTACATTTCTAAAATGGGTCATGAATAAAGCCACAGGAAAGTCCTCTCACAACAAATGCTAACTTGCTACCAACAAGCATTTCTTATAATTCAGTAAAGCTTGGACAAGTAAGTTTTGAAGAGAGAGGACAAAATGAAAAATACTTTAAAATACAAAAAGGTATCTATTTTATGTATAATTAAAGATAAATTTAAAACACCTATTAGTTGGAAAATTGAAAAACTGGCAGTACATAAACTCCATAAAAGCATAGGCAATAAATTGTGCCATACACTAGTAGTGAAAGTGTGCAGCAGAAGGATAATTTTTTTAAATTTTTTGAGATTATAATACAATTATAGCATTTATTCATTCCCTTTTCTACCTTCAAACCCTCCCACATGCCATACCCCACTCTCCTTAGAATGCAGGGCCTCTTTTCTCACTCGTTGTTATTAGACACATATATCTATATACATATACAGCCTTAAATGTAATCCTTTGAGTCAGTATGATGGTGTGTGTATGTGTGTGTGTTTCAAGACTGAGCATTTTGATACTGGGCATGTGCTCTTCCCTGGGGCAGACCACCTCTCCCACTCCCAGCTTTTCCCAGCTGCCTCTATCAACCACATTCTTAAAGGAGTAGAAGCTTGGGTATGTTCATACATCAAACAAATAATGTACTAGCCTGGCGTAGTGACTCATACCTGTAACCCCAGAACTCAGGAGACTGAGTTTTAATTTTAGTCATTCTACTTCCAGTAAGTGACCCAACAGAGACAAGTATATAAAAATACGTATCATAGAAAATGACTACATGCAAATTTTATCATTCCAAACTAGGAATAATATGCATGGTCCTCCCTCTAATCCTAATGCAAACAATAATGGGAAATAAAGGGAAAGCAAAGTTTAAAAAGTATATTGGCATGCCATCTCGCCTGTCTCGGATGTCTATCATCAAGGAGACAAGGGCTGGCGAGGGTGTGTGGTGAGTTGGGGGAGAAGAGAACTTACCCACTGATGGTGAAATGTAATTTAGGACAGCCACTACAGAAATCAGTATGGGGATCCCCCAAAACATTAAAAATACAACTTCCCTATGATCCAGCAAGACCACTCCTGAGTATATACCCTAAGGATTTGAAGTCAACAGCCCACAGAGAGAGCTTCACATCCGTGTGTACTGTCTCACTGTTTAGTACAGATAACTTAGGAGTCAGGCTCAATGCTGATCAACAGATGAAAGTATAGAGAAAAATATATATACATATTTTAGTATACACACACACACACGTCAATACAGCATCATCTAGCCACAAGAAGGAAAGAAGTTATCCCACCACAGGACAATGGTTGAAACTGGAGACCACCATGTTAAGTGAAATAACTCAAGTCTCGCGTGCTTTCTTTCATATATGAGATGGGAGGAGTAGGTGAGTCGACTGGGAACTAGGAAGAAAGTGGAGTGAGAAACTGGGGAGGGACAAGGAAAAGGAAGGGTAGCAGAGGAGAGGAATATGACCCAATTACATCGCAGCTGTGTGAAAGTTTCATGATGAAACTCTCCAACTAAAGCATGCTCAATAAAAAATTTTAAAAATCCAATGGATAAAAAATTTCCACCAGCATTTTGAAGAACAAAATAGGTCCGTGCAGTAGACACAGACACCCCTTTAATGGTGGGAGGCCACAGAGAGCAGTGGGTATGTGTACGAATCGATGCACAGGCAATGTAACAAGTCAACAAGACACATAGCTGCACTTCTGAAGGGCAGAGCTGAGAGAGGCGGGGAGAAGATGCAGGATGGACGGCTACATCTTCACAGAGCCAATGTTACTTTACAGCATTGGTGTTCAGCCTTCCTAACGTTGTGACCCTTTAACACAGTTCTTCATGTTGTGATGTCCGCCAACCACACAATTACTTTTGTTGCTACCTCAGAACTACAGTTTTGCTACTGTTAGGAATTGGAATGGAAATATCTGTGTTTTCTGATGGTCTTGGGTAACCCTTATGAGAGGGTCCATTGACCCCCTCCCCCCAAAAGGGGTCACAACCCACAGGTTGAGAACCACTGCTTTACAGTGCTCTCCCTAATTTACTGCACCCTGCCACCTCTTCCATGGAACCTGTACTCCAATGTCAAGAAAATGTCCATGAGCAACCTCTCATGTCCCTGTGAAAGCATAGCACGGTCCTAGGCCCGAGTTGTGATCTTTCCACCAAACATTACCTTCGGTAGGATACTGAGGTAGGAGGACTCGTTGGATGTTTTCAGAAACGCAGATGAGGATGATGGGGGCGTCCTGGTGAGGTCACCAAGCAGTTCATCATTCCTGCTGCCCCTGGGAGCCAGGAAGCTGGCGCTGTGACTGAGGCTCCCAAAGCCCGCGATTTCAACATCCTGGAGAGAGCCTTTCCGATGGCACCTGTACCTGGCGTCGGGGCACAGCAGAGCCTCCTCAAACACAGACTCCTCATCGGACAGCTGCAGCTTCTCCAGCTCCTTGTTGATTTTCTGCACATCGGCCACGGTGGTGCCAGCGGACAGGCGTCGGCCCTCAGGCTTCGTGTACTCAGCACACAGACTGAGGATGGTCTCCAGTCGCTGCCGCTCCTACAGCACGGAAGGAGGCAAGGTCACTGAGGGTGACAGAACAGAGACAACTCCAGACTGACTGCGGGGCTGGAGGGCTTTTTCACACACTGATCCACAGATGTCCTTCCTCCTGCCTGCCCTCCCTTCCTCCCTCCCTCTCTTCCTTTTTGAGATAGGATCTCTTGTTGTATATCCTTAAACTCATAACCCTCCCCTCTTGAAGGCTGGGAATAGTACGGACGAACCATATCTGGCTTCCAACACCTTCTCTGGCTGCATTTAAGGACTAGATAGAACTCTTTGTGGTTCCTGGTTTCTCCCTTAAACACGGAGTCAGCTGACTGCCCTTCCCGGTATATACCTGGGCTGAGTATAGCATACATCCGATTCTAACAAGCATCCCCTTGGTTTATCACGCCTCCAATTGAAGAGCTTTCTTTAAACCTCAATATTCTATGCAGTCTTATTTCCCTCCTTCTCCTAACCCACTGTTAACAACAACTAGCTCTTCCAACATTACGGGTTTAAGACTTGGGCTTATCGTAAACACCCTAACTTCACAAGGAAATGTTCTCTTACTGTTAGACACACCAAGAGAAACATGGCATTTAAACTATCTTTCAGTGCAGAGTCTTTGTCTATGTCTTCATTTATTTTTTTTTTTTGCATCGAAAATTTCAAAGCTTTTAATAATGACTGGTCACTGTGTAACAAAACTATGAACAAAACTATCTTTTAAATGTATGGCTGGATTTAGAGGGATGGCTCAGTCAGAAAAGGCCTGACTGACCAGTCGGGTGACCTGAGTTCAATCCCTAGGACTTCCGTGATGAAAAGAGAGAGCTGACTTCCATATTTGTTCCATATGAACAAATATGAACACACACAGAAAGACAAATAAATAAATAAATAATATATAATTAAGATGTATAATTGTTGCAATAAAACAAAGAACATCAGGTACAGCTAGAACAACATCAATATATCTTAAAATCCAAAATCACTGAAAGTGTGATTCATGTAGCTGGAAAATAAAATGATCATCTACTTTAAAAAAAAAAAGCCACAGGCCATCAAGGTCTCAAATAATTCCACTCACAAGCTGGCCCCTCACCAGATTCCATATAAGAACGTAGACATTTATAATTTTAAGCAAATTAATAATATAGTTATGAACAGCAGGAAATAATTTACCAAATGGTTCTCATAAGCCTAGACAGCCTTGCCTAGGGTGGGGAGCCCCACATAAATCTAATGCCACAATGGAAACAAGAACCCAAACCGAAGGCCATCTGTTGCGATTAAATTCTACCACATTGGAAAGAGACTTCAAAAGCCCCCCTAGGAAAACACTTGGCAAACTGGCGATCGGTAATAAAATAGGAACATATTCTGCACACCGTTCTGCTTCTTTTCATTCTCGTTGCAGCTGATCTGGGAAGGCAAGCTCAGAGTTAGCTCTTTCTTAGTCGCGGTAGCAACAAACAGAGAAGTAACACACCGCTGTGGCTCCCTGGTTTCCACTCAATGCACTAACTGACAAAAATCAGAGCTCATTTCAAGTGTATCTGACGTACTTATGCCCTTTGAAGTAGCCCCCGCCCTCTAAAAGAGTAATAACTCCATCAAAATGTCCAGTGAACTGGTCCCTGGGAACTCCCACCTCCCTGTCACTGCTTGGACTTCTGGGCTCCAGCTGTAGGTCTGTCCTCATGGCCGCTTCCCAGGCAGGCACTCATAGCTGTACAAGCCTGACTTCTTTCATCCAGGAGCCCTGGCCGTTATTCATCTCTGCAGCTGCCGCCAACTGCCAAGTCCTACCCACCTCGGCCCTATGGGGACATAGCATCTATTGACTTACTTTAAACTCCCCCGACAATAAAGAAAAGTCTACACATAAATCCATAAAAAACACTCTGTGACAGCTTAGGTAAGAAAGGGATAGGGGTTAGTTTTATCTTATCCTTCCTCTACAACATCTGTACCAGGGACTGAATCTCCGGAGAAAACCCCCCTTTCTGCAGTTTGGGTTTAAGTTGAAGCATCTAGACTCAGTCTCGGTCTTCCTAGACCACACAGGATGCTCACAGTAGCCTTGCCACTGGGATTATCTGATATTACCGATTTGCATTTACCAGGACCCTAATAAACGGTATGATCTTCAGATGAAAAGAAGGTACTCCTGTCTAGACTAGGAGACACAGCAACATTCCCCCAACATCTCCTTCCCAAAATAGTTGCCTCTGCTGCCTGGGCTGTTGCTTAACTTCAGAGGGAATAAAAGATCCCATCCCTAAGATAGATGCTATTTCAGACAGTGAGAGGGAGTATTCAAAGCTTGTGCACAGGAAGTTTGGTCTACTGGTATGTGTCTCGCTATTCTTATCACCCCATTCACAGCCAATCTGTCCAGATTGAATCAGACACGCATGCAGCACCGCTGCCGACAAACCTAAAAGCGGTCCATGTTGTGCCGAGACACACTGGCCCCTTAAAAGCTACAGGGAAGAAAAATAAGCTGATGCTGAGAAGTGCGTCAGAAGGGAGTCAGCAGAGCGTCTCAGAAAGTGCTCCAGGAAGCCTTTTAAGGAAAGCCCTGGGCTGAAGTGACCCTCTAGAAGCTTCTCCCTTCAGCTTGATCCATTCTGGTGTTGGGTTCCACACTAGTCATCTCATGGGGAGCCTCCACATTTCCTGTATGACCTCAAGCCAGGGCACAAACCCCTATCTGAGATGCGGTCTTCCTTGAAGCTTTGCATTGCAAAGTGCCAAGCTGGGGGTGGCCTGCTTTGAGATCTCCAAATCACCCTCCCCAGGGTCCCACATCAGTATTCTCCCATTCAGAAGACTGGTGGCTGCTAGCCCAGATGCCAAAAGTCACTGTGGCGTTAACTGTTTAGGAAGCAAAATGATTGTAAGAACATTTTCTCTCTCCTTTCTTATTTCCATTCTCCTATCTCTATAACCCACATATAACAAGGATGTTTTGAAGGGTTCCTAATAGTTTAGAAAATGCAATGAAAATATTATTGTGCAATTCTTTGACCAGAGACATTAACATGTGTTGAGTGTCGGTAATAAACTTTTATTTCCAAACTTTCTACTTCAGAAGATCATTTCTGACATTGCATGCCCTAAATGGGATAGTGAAAAACCACCCATTCCCCCTGAAGCCAACATCGGCGGGTCTAGCCCACAAGACTGGGAAAATACTGAGTAAATAAAGTATGCAGAAAACTAGCTACCAGTGCATAAAACAGGAATGAAATGCCTGCTGGATGATCTGTTACAGTATGCTGGGTCAATTATTCACAGAAAAAGTGTCTCCCTGTGTAGTTACAAAAGTTCTTCTCTCTTTTCTTTTTCTACCGCTTTGACAGGTAGGTATGGCTCACCTCTCTCTCTCTCTCTCTCTCTCTCTCTCTCTCTCTCTCTCTCTCTCTCTCTCTCTCGTGTGTGTGTGTGTGTGTGTGTGTGTGTGTGTGTGTGTGTGTGTGATCCTTCCTACATTTAAATCCCTTGAGGTTAATAGCCGGGGGAATTAACCATGGTCAAAATGGTTTTTCTCTACCATACCACCAAATAAACGGCCTTCAGATTTGATGAAGTGCAGGAAGCACTGAGTGGCTGTCCAGTACGACAAGCAGGAAAGATTTCTTGCACGGCTTCCTTAGCTATGGCACCCTGACCCCACCAGCTAGTGCTGGCTCTATCAGTCTCGGTCCCATGACAGGGTGGAGCAGAGGTCTTAATCAACTCACAGTGGCCATGAAGTATATATAGAATAAATAGCTCTATGTTATTTTAAACCTCTGACATTTATTGCATTCTTTTTTTCCCCTACAGAAATTCATTACTGATAATTATGCTTCATTTTATCAGGAAAACTGGTCCAAAACTTGGAGAAAAGAGACACAAGGATCTTGGCAAAGAATCTTCAGTTATTCACTGAATAAACATTTAGCTTTGTCCAAAGAGCAACCTTTGTTTAGGGCAGGGTTAGTACTATCTAAGGAATACAGGACGGATATTGGAGACTGCAGAAAGACTAGTCATGTGATTTTCTTGGGAAGCCTTGGATCAGGGCCCATCACTCAACAAGAAGACTGAAACTTTATGGCCAGTCGGTCATCAATGAGCCATGCCAACATGACAAAGACACAATACAAACTCTATAAACAACACCTTCTCTGGTGTGTGTGTGTCCTGCCACCTATCACTGTCCAAGGCTCGTAGAACAGTGCATCCTGACTCGCCTTGGAGAGAATGATGCAAGTACCACTTCTGTTACCCTCTGCACTCTGCCCTGTGGGCTTCTTCCTTTGGCTGACGTCTATTAATTATTTTCTCCAATGTCTAGAACTGTAACCATTATTACAGAGAGTTCTGTTCTGTGAGAACTTCTAATGAATTATTGAATGTGATGCTGGCTTAGGAACTCCTGGACCTGTGGGTTGTATAAGAAATAAAGCATTGTGTAGAGAAAGAATCAGAGTTAAATGTTTTAGTTATTTGTTTATGTCTTATTCCCATGATGATGATTATTATGGAGGAGAATAAGTGCACTAAAATAAAATCTTCACAGTAATTTGCACATAACAGGCATTTGGTGATTAGTTAGTATTTGCCACCTTCCAAAAACATTCAGTTGCTTCCCAAGTAAACTCAACCACATAAAGCTACTGAACTTCCATTTTGTTGCTCGTGTGCCCCACTCCAGCTCATCCATTGCTGGTGGGAATGCAAACTTGTGCAACCACTTTGGAAAGCAGTGTGGCTGTTTCTCAGGAAATTCGGGATCAACCTACCCCTGGACCCAGCAATCCCACTCTTGGGAATATACCCAAGAGATGCCCTATCATACAACAAACATATATGCTCAACTGATTCTCAATATTCCTTCAAGATACTAAGTACACTGAAATAAAAACAACCCATTGCCTAAGGGGATGAAGACCATCTTGCTTAAATGTCCTAATATTTTGACCCCAGAGTTTGAATTCTTGTTCTGGGAAAACCTTTGCGACTTCATGCAAGGCACGTGCCTTGGTTTCAGCTTAGTGTTTGGAACAGGATAACTACAGAGTTACACTATAGCACTAGGCTGAGATGAGACGTCTCTCCCACCGTTAGAGTGACCTGAAGGAAATCGCTGGAACATCTCACTGATATTCGCGCCTCTATTCTCACCAATACAGACGAACATATTATTTCCCGCAGCACGTTAAATCCAATGGAGTAGATCTGAGAAAGAATTAGTCTTAACACAATCCATTTTCTAATATACAGCCCATCCGTGACATAAAACCTGGGGTGCTACTCACATTGCCCTGGGCTCTGCCTTAGAACCTCAGAGGTCGGCTGAGTAATCGCTTCATGCAAAAGCCTGAGCAGTTTGTCACTTCCTGCCTTTGCTTATACTCAGAGACATTCAGCATCTCGTCACCACACAGCTCTCCAAACACGCATTTTACTCTTACACACGTGTGCTATGTCTCCCTCAAACCTATTGCCTCCACTTCTCTTTCTAGCTGTGTCCCTGTGTTAGAAGGGCTAGTAATTTTAAAAGAGGTAAAAAGAAAAATACTTTAATTATTAAAATGTATTTACTTATTAATATATGTAATAATGTAGTATAGAACTATAGATTTATACTAGATTCATATACATATAAATGCTGAGGTAGTGTTTCATTTTATTTTCACACATATCAAACATGCTTATTGCAATATAATTAAACTAATTCTAGTCATTTCTACCCAGCAATTTTTTTCAGCTAACATTTCCATCTATCAATTATTTGTATTTTGTTAGGCAAACTCATTTTAACCATGGCCAGCAGACCTTTTTAACCAGGATCCTCTTGATCCCTATCTTTTTGAAACATTTTGTCATTTAAAGTCAACGGGCAAGCACGTGGGTTGTGAAGTTTGCATACATTATATTTTGTTCAGTGAAAACTGGTTTGTAGTTGGTATCCAGATGATTAAATTAAATTAAATTCTAAAGCTCCATCCTTGGGTCCAGAGAGACAACTCAGCAGTTAAAGGCAGCTCATCTTAGAGGACCTGGGTTCAGTTCTCAGCACCCACATAATGGCTCACAACCATCTGTAACTGCAGTTTCTGGGGAGCCAATGTTCTCTTTTTTGCCTCTAGAGGTGCCAGGCATGCATGTGGTCCACATAAGCACATGCAGGTACAAATTCGCACACATAAAACAAAAATAAATCACTAGAAAGCCCTTTACCCTCTCTTAAAACGTAGTAATTCTTCACTACGTTTGTCTTCAATTCAAGAAGACAAAGAAAAATGTAAGAAAACTACAAGTAAAATGAGAAAGTGGGCTGTCACCAAGAAAATCATTGTAATGTAGGCAAGGAGCCACCAAACATGAAAAATGCTCTTATGTTAAAATTTAAAAACTTCTCACGATGTCTTATACACAGGAAATGCGTCTGCATTAGGGAATGTTAGGAACGTGATGGCATTTCCCTTTCTCCAAGAACGACTTGTGAAACTGCAGTCTGCCTAGCACGTCTCAGAACCCAACTGCACATCTGCTAAAAGAGCAATTAAAAAATAAATAAATAATAATGACTAAAAAGGCGCTTTTAAGCCAGCTCAGCATTTTCCACAGATTCTGTCTTTTCTCAAAGTCCAAATGACAATCCCAGAGCAAGGGTATGATTGTAGCAATGTTGAATGAGGAACATCAACTCATTTAAAAGAAATTATTTCAATAGGACATGCCACACAAAAAGATCCCCTGAAAGCCAAATGGACTTCATGTGAGCCAAGCCTGTGGCTGTTCTGAACTTCCTAAAGCTAATCTTCCTCATTTCAGCCCCTGGGGAAGAGGAAGGAGACACACTCTTCCCTATTCCTCTAACTTCTGCGTGTTTTATGTAAAACAAAAAGGCCATGGAAAAGAGGACAGAGGAAGGCAGATTAGCTAGGGATGTAGAGAATGGTGTGGGTGAGGGGGACACAATAATGTAACCAGTACAATGACACCTGTCTCAAAACCTGCCTTCAACACCCAGGGCCCACAAGGTAGAAGAGGAGACTATGACTCTGGCAAGTTGTACTCTGACCTCCACAGACATGATGTGGCCCAAGTGCAAACACACACACACACACACACACACACACACACACACACACACACACCAGTTCACAAAGTTAGCAAATAAAAATGTAACTAAAATTCTTTAATGAAGTTACTTTTTTTTTAAGACAGAAGTGAGCTGGGGGTGCGGCTCAGTTCTCACAGTGCCTGTCTAGTCTGCACAAAGCTCTGAGTTTGATCCTAAGCATTGCATAAGTTAATCATGGCGATGCACACCTGTGCTCTCAGCACGTGGGAAGTAGAGACAGGAAGATCAGAAGGTGGGGGCAGCCTGGGCTACATGAAACCCTATCTGAAAAGAAAAGGAAAAACAACAACAACAGAGTTTGGTGTGTTGGCGCATGCCTTTAATCCCGGCACTTAGGAGGCAGAGGGAGGTACATCTCAGTGAGCTTGGGACCGGCATGGTATGCATATTGATTCCATGTCCGCCAGGGCTATATAGTGAGACCTTGTTAAGCCAAAACCGTAAGTATGAGTCTGGGGTTCCCTTTGCCTCCTGCATTACTGTAGGGTATGGGGGAGCAACAGCATACAAACCCATGACTTGGTCTCCAGAGAACAGGGCTAGGTGACAAAACTCAAGCCTGTAGGTTACAGACTGTAGTCATTATAAAAAGGACACAATTATTCAAACTACGAGTGGATACGTGAATACTAGGAGGGGAAATGGGTATGGCTTTTTTGCTTTTTTTTTTTCTTTCTTTTTTTTTTTTTTTTGGTTTTTCGAAACAGGGTTTCTCTGTAGTTTTGGAGCTTGCCCTGGAATTAGCTCTTGTGGACCAGGCTGGCCTGGAACCCACAGAGATCCGCCTGCCTTTGCCTCCCGAAAGGCCAACATGGCAGAGCCTGCTGCAGTGCCTTGCCTGCCTGAATGCCTCCTATGTTATTGCAAGACACGTTGGAAGAAATTGAGTAAAAGATAAACCAGAGCTCTATCTTCTGAAATTTCTAATAGTAGAAATTTTATTATTTGCACGTGAATCTACAATTATCTGAAAATAGAGCGTTCAATATTTCAAATCAGATGGCGCCCAGACGTGTGGCTAACTGAAACCACAAAAAGCCTGAGAAAGCTTGGGAAAGAGTAAAGCATGTTTTCTTGGTAGCAGAAATTTCTTGGGTCTGCTCCGCTTGCTAGAGGCAAGCAAGCGCTCTCATCTAAGAGAGGCTTCCTGACTCAGCGTCAGCTGCAAAACCCTGCAGCTCATTAAGAGGTCCTGCCACAAAACACTTAACCGGTGTTGACAAAAAGCTGAACACATGCTTTTCGGTTTTCAACCGTAGCAGGAAAAAAGCTGCGCCGTTTAAAAATGCTGGCTTTCTGGGC